>NC_064854.1:124504249-124636749 GCF_024139225.1 Suncus etruscus | reverse complement strand
GATTTTCCATAATAAAAATAAATGATTTCTTGGGATTTAATAAGGGGTGGAGAGATGGAGAGATAGCATTAGAGCCAAAGCACTTGCCTTGCACTAAGGTGCAGCTGTCACAATCCTGGTTTAAATTTTCTGTACCACATATGGTTCCCTGAGCAGGGGTTGTCCCTGATCACAGAGCCAAGAATAGCCCCAGAGGCTAGGTATGGTCCAAACCCCATCCACACAAAGTGGTTGAGAGTTCAAGAAATATATAAATGGGGGCCAGAGCGATATCACAGTGGTAGGTCGTTTGCTTTGCATGCACTAACCTAGGACAGATCACAGTTCGATCCCCTGGCATTTCATATGGCCCCCCAAGCCAGGAGCGATTTCTGAGCACATAGCCAGGAGTAACCCCTGAGTGTCATTGGGCGTGGCCTCCCCAAAAAAGATGGGGCTGGAGAGATAGCATGGAGGTAAGGCGTTTGCCTTGTATGCAGGACAGTGGTTTGAATCCTGGCACCCCATATGGTCCCCTGAGCCTACCAGGAGCTATTTCTGAGCGTAGAGCCAGGAGGAACCCTTGAGCGCTGCCAGGTGTGACCCAAAAACCAAAAAAAAGAAAGGAAGGAAGGAAGGAGGAAGAGATAGAGGAAGAAAGGAAGGAAGGAAGGAAGGAAGGAAGGAAGGAAGGAAGGAAGGAAGGAAGGAAGGAAGGAAGGAAGGAAGGAAGGAAAGGAAGGGAGGGAGGGAGGGAGGGAGGGAGGGAGGGAGGGAGGGAGGGAGGGGAGGAAGGGAGGGAGGAGAGGGTGGGAGGGAGGAAGGTGAGGGGGGGAGGGAGGAAGGAAGGAGGGAGGGAGGGGGTGGGAAGGAGGGAGGGAGGGATGAGGAAGGAGGGAGGCAGGGAGGAAGGAAGGAAGGAAGGAAGGGAGAAAGGGAGGAAGGAAGGGAGAAAGGAAAGGAAGGAAGGAGGAAGGGAGGGAGGGGGAGGAAGGAGGAAGAAAGGAAGAAAGGAAGGGAAAAAAGAAGGAAGGGAGGGAGGAAGAAAGGAAGGAAGGAAGGAGGGAGGGAGGGAGGGGGGGAGGGAAGGAGGAAGAAATAAAGGAAGGAAACAAACAAAGAAGGGAGGGAGGGAGGAAGGAAGGGAGGGAGGAAGGGAGGGAGGGAGGGGAGGAGGAAGGGAGGGAGGAAGGAAGGAAGGGAGGAAGGAAGGGAGGGAGGGAGGGAGGGAGGGAGGGAGGGAGGGAGGGAGGAAGAAATATATAAATAAATTAAGTACACGCCTTTGCATACAGGAGGCCGGATAAAATTCCTGTACAGAGCCCAGAGCGAAACCAAACAGAACAAAACAGGCTAGATTTTCAACTCTCTCTCCCTTATTTGTCCCTATTCCCAGTCACTCAATCCACTAACTGGAGGAAATTTTGTCCCAGAAATGACTCTTCCAGCACTTTGAGCCATCTCCTTGACCTCCTAGGGAATTTTTTTTTGCTTGTTTGTTTGTTTTGGGTGGTTACACACAGAGGTGTTCAGGGCTTAGTCCAGGCTCTTTATTCAGGGATCACTTCTGGTGGTGCTCAAGGGACCACCTGGGATGCTGGTGATTGGATCTGGATTGAATCCAGGTCAACCACGTGCAAGGCAAGTATCCAATGTACCATATCTCCAGCCTCTTCTGGGAAATTTTTAATCAGATTCAAAGCTCAGCTTAATGTCTGGGTGCCCTCTCTTTTACACCCTCCCCACTTGTCTGCTCTCCTACAGATAAAACATTTACCCATTCAATAACTCACTCAAGAACTTTGTTCTTAGGATGAAGACATAATATAGGAGATAAAGCACATGCCTTGCACGTGTCCAAGAGACACCTTTCCCAATGTTCTCAACCATTTCTCTGGTGTACTAAGTTAAGACACAGTATAATCAGTATCTTAGCCTGCACTTTTTTTTTTTTGGTGGGTGGGTGGTCACACCTGGCCATACTCAGGAATTTCTCCTGGCTCTGTGCTCAGGAATACATTCCTGGCAAGCTTGGGGGGACCAACAGGGATGCCAGGGATCAAAACCCTGGCAAGGGGTTTGCTGAGGTAAATACCCTACCCATTGTGCTACCAGCTCCTAGCCTGCACTTCTCTCTAATGCACACCTGTCAGAACTGGCTCTCCATTCCCAAGAACTTTTCCTTAAGTAGTCACCTGCATATCCTGACTACACCTTCTCCTAAACCTACTTTTCTGGGACTGGAGAGACAGTAGAGCATTAGGGTATATGCCTTACATGCAGAAAACAGCCCTACATGCAGAAAATAGCACTTGGTCCACAGCACCATAAAGGTTTCTTAAACATTGAGGCCTTACCCCTAGCACCAGTAGGTATGACCTTAAAGATCTGAGTAATATTCAGAACTCAGGCAAGAACTGCCTTTTTGGCTCTGTTGACTGAGTACTGCCAGGAAGAGCCGTTGGGCCACTTAAATAACCCTTGGGAGACACATCCCTCCCCTGGCAAGAAAAATTAAAACCCTATTTTTCAGGGCTGGGAAGGTGGCGCTAGAGGTAAGGTGTCTGCCTTGCAAGCGTTAGCATAGGATGGACCGCGGTTCGATCCCCCAGAGTCCCATATGGTCCCCCCAAGCCGGGGGTGATTTCTGAGCGCATAGCCAGTAGTAACCCCTGAGCGTCAAACGGGTGTGGCCCAAAAACCAAAAACAAAAACCAAAAAAAAAAAAATAATAAAACCCTATTTAAAAAAAAAAAGTCTATTCACTGGGGCCAGAGAGATAGCATGGAGGTAAGGCATTTGCCTTTCATGCAGAAGGATGGTGGTTCGAATCCCAGCATCCCATACGGTCCCCCGAACCTGCCAGGAATGGATTTCTGAGCATAGAACCAGGAGGAACCTCTGAGCGCCGCCAGGTGTGGACCAAAAAAAAAAGTTTATTCATAGGTCCTGATCTATGAAGTGTGTGGGTTAACGAGAAAATGAAGGTAACCAGATCAGTCTTAAAACTCATGGCACTTTCCAATGGACATGTACAGAATAAAGTATGCATAACAATTTGGAAATGGTCTATGAAAGAAGCAGTGACAAAATGAGAAGACTTAGCAATTGAAGAAATGGAGCCAAGAGTCTCTATTTTAGTTAGTTTGGTCTGCAGAAGCCTCTTTGAGAGAGAGCAAGCTATCCAAAGAGAAAAAAAGGAGGTTCTGGTAGAGGAGAAAGCAGTGTAAAGGTCCTGGGGGCAGGAATAATCACTTAATCTCCTGTGTTTGACAGAAAAGATGTCCACGATGAGGCTGGAGAGATAGCATGGAGGTAGGGCATTTGCCTTGCATGCAGAAGGACGGTGGTTCAAATCCAGGCATCCCATATGATTCCAAGAAGAAGAAGAAGAAGAAGAAGAAGAAGAAGAAGAAGAAGAAGAAGAAGAACAACAACAACAACAACAACAACAACAACAACAACAACAACAATGACGACGACGAAAAGAAATCCATGAGATGGCTCAAAGAGCTAGAACTCTGGTTTCTGGGGTACCTCAGAGAATCATGGAATCTCTGGATGTGGTTCCAAAGGGGAGGGGATGGAGGTAGGGGTAAGGAAGGAGCAATAGTACAGAGGGCAGGGTGTTTGCCTTGCATGTGGCCAAACAATTCAGTCCCTGGCACCATATATGAACCTCCAAGCCAACCAGGAGTGTTCCTTGAGCACAGAGCCATAACTAAGCCCTGATCTCTGTTGGTGTGGCCCAAAATCAAAACCAAAGCAAGGATCAAGGATCAGAAGAATAAGAAAAGAGTTGCCAGGACAGGCACGGTGGCACAAGAGGTAAGGTGTCTGCCTTGCCAGCGCTAGCCTAGGACGGACCTCTGCTCGATCCCCCGGCATCCCATATGGTCCCCCAAGCCAGGAGCGACTTCTGAGTGCATAGCTCAGAGTAACCCCTGAGTGTCACCGGGTGTGGCCCAAACACCAAAAACCAAAAAAAAGAAAAAAAAAAAAGAAAGAAAGAAAAGAGTTGCCAGGGGGCCTGAGAGATAGCATGAAGGTAAGGTGTTTGCCTTGCACACAGAAGGTTGGTGATTCGAATCCCGGCATCCCATATGGTCCCCTGAGCCTGCCAGGAGCGATTTCTGAACATAGAGCCAGATGTATCCCCTGAGCCCTGCCGGGTATGACCAAGTGTGTTGAGAGGAGAGACACTTGAGATATTAGTGATGGGAATGTTGCACTGGTGAAGTGTTTAAAAAAAAAAATTAGGGCCGGCGAGGTGGCGCTAGAGGTAAGGTGTCTGCCTTGCAAGCGCTAGCCTACGAAGGACCACGGTTCGATCCCCCGGCGTCCCATATGGTCCCCCCCAAGCCAGGGGCGATTTCTGAGCTCTTAGCCAGGAGTAACCCCTGAGCATCAAATGGGTGTGGCCCAAAAATAAATAAATAAATAAATAAATTTTCCATATTAAAAAAAATAGTTGCCAGACAGTCCTTTCTTTTGTTTGTTTGTTTGTTTTGTTTTTTGTTTCTTTTGGGCCACACCCAGTGACGCTCAGAGGTTACTCCTGGCTATCCACTCAGAAGTCGCTCCTGGCTTGGGGGACCATATGGGACGCCGGGGGATTGAACCACGGTCCGTCCTAGGCTAGTGCTGGCAAGGCAGACACCTTACCTCTAGCGCCACCGCGCCGCCCCCCCCCCCCAGCCAGTCTTAAGGTAAAGAATGTATCTGTAAGACAAGTAAAAATCTCCTCACCCCTGAATTTATGTTTTACTGTGGCAACACTGGCTATAACATTCAATATTATTGTTTTAGGGTACAGGCAGTGTTAACACACCATGCCTACCCACCAATATGCTGGCTACTTTGAACACTTTCAGCTCAAGGGGGAAATTATTTTTTTAAATTTGAAGTTCTACTTGGCAGTACTCAGGACTTACTCCTGACTCTGTGCTCATGGATCACACCTGGCAGAACTCTGGGTACCATATGTGGTGCCGAAGATAGAATCTAAGTCAACTGCATGATATAAGGCAAGTATCCTACCCACTGTACTATTTATTGCTCCAGTTCCTCCAAGGGGAAATCTTTAAGTAACAGGCTTTAATTATAATGTGTAGACCAGGGAGATAACTCTAACAGCTAGACTACGATGAGAAGCCCAAGTTTGAGCATCTTGAGAGTAGGTCCTACACAGTTGTGTAGTTCTACCTTCCCCACAAAAAAGAAAAGAAAAGAAAAAGACAAGATCTGTCACTGAGGAGATAGTACAGGGTTAAGGTTCTACCTTATATGTAGCTAATCCTGATTTAATCCCTGGCATCATATGTGGTTCATCTAGCACCATCAGGAGTGACCCATGCGCACAGAACCAGGAATAGCCCCTGAGCACCAGCACAGCCCAAAACAAAACAGTAAGACTTTTATTTCCTATTTTTATTTATTTTTATTTTTATTTATTTATTTGGATTTTGGGCCACCCCCGGTGGTGTTCAGGGGTTTACTCCTGGCTCTGTGCTCAGAAATTATCCTGGCAGACTCAGGGGACCATATGAAATGCCGGGAATTAAACCACTGTCTGTCCTGGGTTGGCCGCATGCAAAGCAAACACCTTACCTCTGTGCTATCTCTCCGGCCCCTAATTTTATTTTATTTTATTTTTTTATTTTTTGTGGTTTTGGGGTCACACCCGGCAGTGCTCAGGGATTATTCCTAGCTCCAGGCTCAGAAATTGCTCCTGGCAGGCACAGGGGACCATATGAAACGCCGGGATTCAAACCAATGACCTCTTGCATGAAAGGTAAACGCCTTACCTCCATGCTATCTCTCCGGCCCCTAATTTTATTTTATTGAAACAATTGTGATCTATAGACTCCTTCATAGTTGAATTTCAGATATACAGTGAGTCAGGACCTTTTCCACCACCAGTGTCAACCTCCCTCCACCATTGGCCCCAGAGTGCATCCTATACCACCACCCTTTGCCCCCTGGCTTGCCAGTATAACTGATCCATTTAAGTTTAGATTGTTAAAGTTTAAGACTCTCGATTTTTTTTTTTATCATTAACTTTAGCTTGGATATTTAGTCCTGTCCTTACATTTTTCTCCACCAACACATCTGAGACCACTTTAATTTTCTTTCTATTTTTAAAAAGTTCCCTCTGGCTCTGAATTGTAGGAGAATGCACCGTACGTAAGAGAAGAGCTGGTTTTCTGTACCAGCCTCCAGCCTCATTCCAACTGATTCCTGCCTTCTGCCACCCAACTCCTTCATCCAGTGGTAGCCTTGGACCCTTTATAAGGACATAGATATCCTATCACTCCTTGCTTGATATGTATCCTTCAAGACTTCCAACACTTTGCAGTTTGTTTTTGTTTGGGGCCACATCTGGCAGTGCTCAGAGGTTACTCCTGGTGGTGCTCAGGGGACCACATGGGATGCCATGGATTGAATCCTGATTAACAGCATGCAAAGCACATTTCCGACCCACTTTATTGTTGCTCTGGCCTCAACTTGCAAACCTTTCAGAGCAGAAGGGACAAGACCAAGACTGGAACTGTTCAGGCTCATGGCACCCCACCTTTCTTTCTGCAAGGCCAAGCACTGTCAAGCTCCGGAACCTTTCTCCTTTGGCACTGGGGAAAGGGGGGAAGTGATTCCCGTCGTACCTTCCGGTTTCGAGGAGGCTATTTCCCGTGGTGCACCACGGGAACCCCTTCTCTTCCGGTTCCAGCGCTGGTGGAACCACGGCCCTGGTGAGTGCGGCGTCTCCGCATCCATCCAAAGCCATCCGCAACTCCCGGGCCACGGTGGAAATGCAATCCTGGGGAACGGCGGACAGGGCGGGCCAGGGGTGGCGCTTGGGGGGTTCGCAAGCAAGGGCGGGAGAGGAAGAATCCAGTTGAGGGGTGCTGGGGGAGCGCAACCTGGCGGGACCGGGGTTGGCTCTGAGCCCCACTGCCAGAGTTTGTTGTGTGTTTTATTTTGCTCAGGGGTGACTCCTGGGTCTGTGCTGATGATGAGAAATCGCTTCTGGCAGGGTTGGGGGTGTCCCTATGGGAAGCTGGGAATCGAACCCCGAGTTGGCTGCGTGCAATGCAAACTCCCTACCTGTGCTAGTTAATTAATTAACTAATCTGGCCCTCCCCACTGCCAGAGTTTGCAAGGTGGGAGGAACCTGGCTTGGGTCTAGATAGAAGGATGGAAACTGCTGTTTCGAGGGATCTGTATGCAACTTAATTCTACTTTCTCGGTGTCCTGTAGTTGCATGTTAGGGCATCAGAGGGGGGCCCAGACGAGATGCCTCTGCCTGATTTTTCCACTCTTCATTCCCCAGGTGCAGTCATGGCCAAGTCCAAGAACCACACCACGCACAACCAGTGTAAGTTGGGGAGGCCCAACCTCCAGCTCGACACTCCCTCCCCCTTTTAACCTGATTTGGGATGGCAAGGCAGGTCAAGGGGGCCTGGGATTTATTTTGTGTTTTTTATTTTACTATTACCTTCAGGATTGTATAATTGTATAATACAGTTGTACAATACAATAATAATTGTCTAACTGTATAAGGGGTGTAGTACTCGCAGTGTTCCCCACACCCCTAGATTCAACCATGAGATGTTTATCCGATCTCAGGAAGACCTGAAAGTATCCTAGATTTGACAGCTGTGTTTGTTGTCTGTGGACTTAGTAAAACAGGTCTCATTTTTATTTTATGATTTCTCTCCGCAGCTCGAAAATGGCACAGAAATGGGATTAAGAAACCCCGATCACAGAGATACGAGTCTCTTAAAGGGGTGAGTCTTACTAAGTGACGTGAGAGTTTTCTGCATCTGGCACTGAAATTTGTCCCTTGCACTATCTACCCAACTGTTGTCTGGACATCAAGCCTTGCCTTATCCCTAATAAAATCTTCCTTGGTCTTCACTGACTTGTGAGACCCTTGTAGGATGGGACTTGCCCCTTCATAGCAGTGTGGCTATATCTTGCTTACCCAGAATTTTCAGGGAAAGAACTGCACCTGTTTGCCTTGTGAAGCTTGGTACCAAGTTGATTAACCCGTGTGCTTTTGACCTGCTTCTCTTGTACCTCATTGACACTTTCTTAGGGCTGGGGTACTTGAGGGATGAGGCAGTCTTGCCAGCAGAAGTAGAAATCCAGGGATCCTGACAGAGGGGGAATACCTTCTGTAATTAGATTTTGTACTCTTAGATTGTACTCTTCTGGATATCCTGTAATTGTGGGCAGTGACAAGTTGTAGTGTTGGTCTTGGGGTGATGGTGCGTGTGTGCTCCTCTGCAGATAAGGTGCCATTTTAAGGTTAATTTAATATCTATATTCTTAATAGGCCTTAACTGGGAGCAGTATTGTAGTGGGCACTGCTCTGAAGAAAGGATCAGTGTCCCTGACTGTTGGACTTTAGTGTCCTGTCTTTTGCCTGCTTTTCAGGTGGACCCCAAATTCCTAAGGAACATGCGCTTTGCCAAGAAGCACAACAAGAAGGGCCTGAAGAAGATGCAGGCCAACAATGCAAAGGCCTTGAGTGCCCGAGCTGAGGCCATCAAGGCCCTTGTGAAGCCCAAGCAGGCCAGGCCCGTCGTCGCCAAGAAGGACAGCCGCAAGCTCAGCCGGCTTGCGTACATCGCTCACCCCAGGCTTGGGAAGAAGGCTCGAGCCCGCATTGCCAAAGGTCTCAGGCTCTGCCGGCCCAAGACCAAGGTTGAAGCCAAGGATCCAACCAAGGTGAAATCCAAATCTCAGTTCAAGGCAAAAGCCAAGAAGGCTCAGCTTAAGGCAAAAGCCAAGGCCCAGCCCAAGACCCAGGCAGCTGCAGCTCCAGCACCAGCTCCCAAAGGTGCCCAGGCCCCACCCAAGGCTCCATAGGAGGCTTCCATCAGCCAGTGCGCACATCGAAGGACTGGTGCAACCTCTGAGCTGTTGGTTGCACGGGTGTTTCTGTGCTGTTTATACAAATAAACCTGAGTGCAGGATATGTCTGTGTGTGTCTGACCCAGAGCTGGAGAGGGGAGGCTGGTGGGGTTGTTGCTTCTATCGTAGGAGTCTTCTGGATGGTAGGGTGTGGGTAGGAGTTGGGGTTGGAAAGAGACTGACTGGAGGCCATGGGGAGCCTGGGATATGATGCTTGCTGCCTTGAGTAGACTGCTGAAGAGGCTAGATCCAAATAGCTTTTGGTTGGTTTTTGGGTCACACCCAGTAGCACTCCTGGCTCTACGCTCAGAAATCGCTCCTGGCATGCTCAGGACCATAAGGGATGCCGGGTTTGGGATTCAAACAGCCTTCCTTTTGCATGCAAGGCAAACACCTTACCTCCATGCTATCTCTTCAGCCCCAGCTTTTGGTTTTAGAGCCAAAGCTTACCTTCACTCAGCCAGGGTTCTGGGTTGTCCTGTTCCTCCAATCTCTGCAGCAGATTCTCATGCTATGTCACCTTCATCTCATATTTTAAAATTGCAGTTAGCAAGAATGCCTTGAGAACTCACTGTCACTGTTATCTTTGCTTCACATCTGGGAAGGAGTAGAGGTAACTGAAGGATCTTGATTTATATGGAACCCCAGAGGGTTTTGTTCAACTAAGGTTGGGCTGGTATTTTGGGGCTCTAATCTGGGCATGCTTCTTGGGGGCAAGCAGGTTTTTTCTCAGGCTTCAGCTAATTTTGGAGCCACTAACTGATGTGCTGGAGGATCATCCAGTGCCAAGATTTGGGGTGGTAGCGGGATTTGAATACAATGTCTTGATCTCTCTCTAGTGAACAAAGCATTGGTGGTCTCCCCAGGCCCTCGGTAGCTTTTTTCTTGTTTGGCTCGGCCATTCTCAGTGATGCTGAAGGGGGTATATACCTGGCTCAGTGCTGGAATCGTTACAGAGGGTACTTGGGGGACCATGTGATATCTGAGATTAAACCTGGGTTCCAGGTGTCTGGCCTTCAATAGTTTATTTTTCCTCTAGTTTTTGGCCACACCTAGCAGTGCTCAGGGACACTCCTGACTGTTGCTAAAGGTCCTTAAATTATGCTGGAGATTGAATCCAGATGGGCTGCGTTCAAGGGGAGCACTTGACTATTTCTCTGGGCTTGAGATTTGGGGAAACACCCAGCTGTTCACAAGTAAGACTCTTGGTTCTACCTGGGGTGTTTAGGGCATCCATTGTGGTGGGTTCAGATATAAGGCAAGCATTTGAACCTTAACCTCTGATCATGATTCGAAGGATAGTTTTTGGTTTTGGGCCACACTCGGGTAATTCCTGACTGCTCAGAAGTCACTCCTGGTAGGCTCAGGGGACCCTATGGGATGCTATCTAGCCACTTACACATTGCCAACTAACTTACTGAGCCCCCTATTTTTGTCCCCCCTTACAAGTCCAGTAGCAGCACAGTGAGCTTTGGGAATAGGAACAATGATCCTGGTTATAAGGCAGACAAGTCTGGATGGTGTTGAGGTTAAACAGCAGTATGGGGTAGTGCATGCCACAGCCAGATGCTTATTTCTTGCTCTGTGAAATGAGAGTGTTGACGGTATGTCCCTAAAGAAATGTAAGCCCCAGTTCCATGAACATTTTTGCTGTTGGTACTAGGGGGTAGGTAGCCCCTGTCCACAGATTTTATTATAGGGAAGAGGGGTTTGGCCATTGTTGAGGGTGGAATTTCCAGGGGTTGATCTTGGTGGCTGGTTCAGCTGTCACTGGGCAAGGCAGGCACACTGGCCAGGGCAGTGAGCAGCTGCATGTAGATGTCGATCCCGCGGAGGAACACATCCTCGTGGAGCCTCTCATCATGGTCATGCAGCAGTATCGGGGTTCGGTTCATGGGCGAGAAGCCCAGGGCTGGGATCCCCTCCTGCAGGGGGCGAGGAGTTATTCAGAGGAGGCCATCATCCAGGGCCACCTCCCTGCATCTCGACTGCCACCTGCTGACTTACCGCTCGGAGATAACGGCTATCTGTGGCGGCTGGAAAAATCTTGGGCTCCAGAGTGAGATTCCTGCAGAGGGAAGAGCCTGAGAAAGGAGGACAATGGCAGCGGGAGAGCAGGGCAGGTCTCAAGGGGCAAAGGCAGGGGCTAAAGGAGGGAGAGGGAGAACACTCACATGTTCTTGCAGACCCTGCTAAAGGTTGCCCACCAGGGGTTTGAGTCATCAACAGGTGTAATTTTGGGCTTCTCCCACTTCTGTGGGGAGCAGGGATGATGGTCAGGACAGAGCTTGTGCATGGTGGGCTGTGCCCGGTCCTGGTGCCCACCTACTCATGCCTCCAGCTGGACTCTAGCCACAGGCCTTCTAGTCCCTCAGAGATGGCAGTGTGGGACTGTCCTGTGCTCCATCCATCTACTTAGGTTCAGCCTCAGTTCCTAGTCTTATTCCCACTTCCTCAGGATAGATCTCTTCAAAATCTCGGAACAATTCATCCAATTATAAATGCTCAGAATAGGAGGTCCCATACCTTTCCTTTTTTTTTCTTTTTTTTTTAAAAATATGGACTGCTTCACGAATTTGCGTGTCATCCTTGCGCAGGGGCCATGCTAATCTCTGTATGGTTCCAATTTTAGTATATGTGCTGCCGAAGCGAGTACTCCCATTCCTTTCCAGGCCCATGTGTGTTCATGATGACATTAAGAGTAATACAGAAATATAATTGTGGCCACTCCACATTTGTGCCGTAAAGACTGAAGGCAATAGCCAGGACTAACTGCACCTACAGTAGTATCCCAACACCAACTGCCTCCATAACTAATTCTGGCTGGTGAATAAAATGTCAACTTCTCAAATTCTCTATAAAGCACGCCAGGGATACATATGCTGCGGGACATGCTAAGTAAGCTTCGCTCCCCCAGCTGATCCCCAGTTGATACCTGGGCAAACTCGAAGGTGACCCCTTTGCCAGCTTCCTGGCACCAATCGTGCAGCTGCTTTTCAAAAGCCTAGAGAAGGGAGAATGAACGGACCCTCAGGCTCTCCAGAGTTCTGGCACAGGAGGGAGAACCCATTCTCCCTCCTCCAAAACCAGGTGGAGGTAGCCAGCACCTTCAGATCCCTGTCCGGGGCCACACGGAAGTCAAAGCAGGCACTCATGGTGGCAGGAACCACGTTAAAGGCCACACCGCCCTCTAGCTTGGTTAGGTTCACAGAAGTCACGGCTCCCTCTGACAGGTGGGGGTTTGACTGCAGCCTGTGGAGGAAGGAGTAGAGGTAATAAGTGGAGATACTAGATTAAAATTGGTGGCTCAGTTGGAGAATCCTGGTGGGGTTTATTGCTTGCTTTGCCTGTGGCTAACACTAGTGGATCCTGACACCACTAGGGGTCACTCCTGAGCGCCGAATGGCAACTCTGAATGTGGTCCCAACCTCATCATCACTATAAATCAATAGAGATAAAAACAGGTGCAACAGAGCCACATTATTGCATAGTCCCCTGAACATCTCCAGGAGCAATCACCGAGCACAGAGCCCAGAGTGCTCCTGAACACTGTCAAGTACAGCCCCTTAAAAGTCCCTAAGTAAATAAAAATAACAAAACAGCTGGGTCAGCTTCCCGGAGCTGCCTCACCTCTGCTGCTCCTTCTCCCGGAAGGCCAGTATGGAGCTCACGACCTTGTTCTAAGAAAGTGTGAGGAGAGATGTTAGTGAGGCCTGACAGAGAGAGCATCAGGAAGCCCACACCACCATGGGTCACACACCAGTTTCTCTGCTGCAGTGTCCTCGATGAAGCGTGAGCCATGGCCTGGGTTCCCAGTACTCGTGACCCGCACCCCTGGGAAATGCAGAGGGAAGGGGGTGTCTCGGCATGGGAGGGACTGAAGGACGCATGATCAATCCAGGGTGGTCTTCGGTCTTTCTTTTCTGAGTGCCTCTGGCAATGCTCAGGCCCCTCAAATGGCAGCACGAAGCTGGTTTCTGCCCACAGTTAGGGCCAATCCTGAAAGCTTGAGTAGAAAGGGGCTAGAAAGCAGAAGATGAGGGCCGGAGAGAGAACACAGCGGTAGAGTTCCTTGCATGCGGTCGACCCAGATTCGATCCCCGGCATCCCGTATGGTCCCCCGAGCCTGCCAAGAATGATTTCTGAGCATAGAACCAGGAGCAACCCTTGAGCACTGCCAGGTGTGGCCAAAAACAAACAAACAAAAAAGGCAGAAGATGGGTCCCAAATTGTTATGTGGACCCTCTCCCATACTCACACCAGGGGCTCCGTTCACTGTAAAAGACAGTAAAGGCATCAGTGGGATTGGCCAGGCCTAAGGAGAGAAAGGGGGTTCAGAGAGGGTAGCGACCAACCCTTTCAGTAGTCCTCCTGTCCCTGCTGGCTGCTCAGAGGACTGCCACCCTACTCACCCTCATCTAGGGCAAAGCCGGCCCTCAGGGCCTGGAACTCTGGTCGCTTCACGAAGAGTGCCATGCCTTGGTAGCCCCCAATCTCCTCATCTGAAAAAGCAACAGGAACGTAAGGTGAGGGAGTCACCCTTCCCCTCTTTGAAGATGCCCTTCCCCGAGTTACCCCTACCTGGCACAAAGGTCATGTGGATGGTCCGGGGGAAATGTTGGCCCTCAGCCTTCAGCCTCCTCACAGCCTCCAGGTACCTGAAGGCCAGTGAGAGGGGATCATCTGGGTTTTGGGGACCAGACAGGCAGAAGCTCTGGGCCCTGAATCTTGTTCTCATGCAATGGTCAGAAGTAAATTTTGCCTAATAGCCGGAGTATGGCTCAACTTTGCATGTAGGGGGCCGAGATTTGATTCCCAGCACTATAGATCTGTCAGGAATGACCACCAAGCAGTGAGCCTGAAGTGGCCCCTGAGAACTGCCAAATTAAAAAAAAAAAAAAAAAACGGGCCGGAGAGATAGAATGGAGGTAAAGCGTTTGCCTTGCATGCACAAGGACAGTGGTTCGAATCCCGGCATCCCATATGGTCCCCTGAGCCTGCCAGGGGCAATTTCTGAGCGTAGAGCCAGGAGTAACCCCTGAGCACTGCTGGGTATGACCCAAAAAACAAAACAAACAAAAACAGAGGTAATTCCTCCCAAAATAAAGGGGTCCATATGATTCTTGGAGAGGGGAGCTAAATCAAAGGGAGCACATGTCTGGTATTCACAAGGCCGAGGTTTGATTCCTGGCACTATATAATCTCCCTAATAAAGGTCGCTAGCAGGAAATTCTTCAGAAAACAAAGGAAACAAACTTTGCTTTCTCACTGGGTCTGAGAGGTGACTCAGAGGGCTAGAGTGCAGACTTTTTACTCAGGGTTCAATCCCTGGCTCCATCATGTCCCTCCCTCAGCACTGCTTGGAGCAACCTCTGAGCACTGCTGGGTTTGGCCCCAAACCAAATCAAAAAGAAATTCCTTGTGGGACCGGAAATATGGCTCAGCAGTAGAAGCACACACCTAACATGTATGAGCCTCTGGATCAATCTCCAGTCCCGAAAAGAAAAAGACAAGAAGTTCTTTGGGTATTCTGCCACATTAGAGAAAGCAGGAGGACTGATCACCAGCCATCCTGGAGCCATCCAAGAAAACCTGCCCTAGTTTCTGCTCTTGCCACATCTGATCAAACCACCATGGCCTAATCCAGAAAGACAAATCCACAAGCCCACGGGTGTAATCGAGACATACAATCTGCTCTCATTTCTCTCAGGAGGACCAGGAGACAGCCTTGGTTAAGTTGGACAAAGTGAACTTCCTGGAACTGGTCACACAGACCCCTACTTTGCAACTGAAACAATGCTTGCTCTTTGTACATAAAATTCAGAACACAGAAATCTCTTCGATGTGACCCTGAGACGAAACACACCCAGGCCCGAGACAGTCCACTGCACAAGGATGACTATGGATGGGCTTGGGGACACTCACTGGATGCCAACACACTTCATGTCCTGAGTGCCTCTGGCATAGATGTAGCCCTCTGCGTCCTTGAAGGCCTCAAAGGGGTCATGGCTCCAGTGCTCCTAAGGGCAAGGATGGAAAGAGCGTTGCCAGGCTACATTGGTTGACTATGGGCCAGCTCTAGGAGTCCACTGCAGGACTAGGGTAATGGAGAAGGGGGCTTTGAAAAGGGTCAAAGACCGCTAATCGTTGCTTTTTAAAAAACAAAACAAAATAAAACAAAACATAAAAAAACATTATTGATTGATTGGTTGGTTGGTTGTTGGGCCACACCCAGTATTGCTCAGAGGTTACTCCTGACTCTGCACTAAGAAATCACCCTTGGCAAACCCCCCCCAAAAAAAATGGGGGCCGGAGAGATAGCATGGAGATAGGGCATTTGCCTTGCATGCAGAAAGATGGTGTTTCGAATCTGCCATCCCATATGGTCCCCAGAGCCTGCCAGGAGCGATTTCTGAGCATCGAGCCAGGAGGAACCCCTGAGCACTGCCGGGTGTGACCCCAAACTCCAAACCCAAAACCCAAAGAAAAAAAAATAGAAATCACCCCTGGCAGGCTGGGGGACCACATGAGATGCCAGGAATCGAACGGGGTCCTTCCCTGGTCAGCCACATGCAAGGCAAATGCCCTATCAGTGTGCTATCTCTCTGGCCCCTAATCGCTGCCCTTAACTGTCTCACATTTTATTCCCTAACCTGGGGATGAATGGCTGTCAGCGAAGTGACAGTGAGTGATACTGCAAGGGAGTGACAACCGGCATGAACTGTCTGAGGTCGAAGAGGGGTATGCATGCCCCTGCCCTGCAGCCCCCACCCCCAACACACACACCTTGAAAACGGGTACCACATCTGTGTGGGAGTTGAGCACGATGGAGGAGAGTTTGGGGTTGGTGCCTGGCCAGGTCAGCACGGTCACCACACGGCCAGGTGCCACCTGGAGAGGATCCGGAAGGAGGGGTGTCAGTGCGAGATGAGGAGGAGCCGCCCCAGGCCCCCTGACTCAAGACCCCAGGCTCACCTCCACTTTCTGACAGCCCAGGCCCAGCTTGTGGGCCTGCTCCTCCAAGAACGCCACAGCTGCCGCTGCAGACACAGAAACTTGAAGCTACCTACTTGTGTTTCCCATTGAGCCAGACAACTAGAGGACAGAGCTAAAGAAAAGATCCCCCAAACTTGCCCCCCTCAACACAGTTACACGCCCTTCAGAGACTTCTTCCTTCCTTCCATCCTTCCTCTCTCTGTCCCTCATCTTTCAGGGTTTTTTGGCCACATCTGGTGGTACTCAGGACTTACTAGTGCCTCTATGCAGCAGTAAGGGATCACTCCTGGAGGGGATCAGGTGAACATTTGGGGTGCCAAAAGTAGAACCTGGCTGTATGTAAAATAAGTGCCCTGCCCACTGTAGGATCTCTTTGGCACCAGCACCTATATTTCTTTTTTTCTTTGGTTTTGTTTTTGGGCCTACCCTGTGATGCTCAGAGGTTACTCCTGGATCTGTGTTCAGAAATTGCTCCTGGCAGGCTCGGGGGATGATATGGGACGCTGGGGGGGGGGTTTGAACTGGGTTGGCCACATGCAAGGCAAACTCCCTCCCTGAGGTGCTAACACTCATGCCCTTATACCTGTATTTCTTGCCTCAAGGAAATATGTTTAGCCCAAGGTTCTTTGGGGAAGACTGACTGAAGTCCAAAGTCAGAAGCAGTTACTATTAACTTCTGTCCAGAGGAGGCACAACAGATCTGCCTCCTGTCTCCCAGTGAGGAAAAGCGGAGCAGGAATGAACTCCTGCACCCAATTTTCAGCCAGCAAGTCTGATTCCTCCCAAAGACCTGGGACCTTTGTCTAGCCCCAGGAGACTTCTAGGGTGTCCTTACTAGGGGCTTCACACTCTCCCCAGCCCACCTACTCCAGCCCAGAAGAGTGAGGCAGAACTGACCCTTAACTGGCAGCCTGGAGCAAATTTTAAGATATCACAGGCCTGGGCCAGGAAGGTGGCGCTAGAGGTAAGGTGTCTTGACTTGAAAGCGTTAGCGTAGGACGGACCGCGGTTCGATCCCCCGGCGTCCCATATGGTCCCCCCAAGCCAGGGGCGATTTCTGAGCTCATAGCCAGGAGTAACCCCTGAGCATTAAAAGGGTGTGGCCAAAAAAATACCAAAAAAAAAAAAAAAAAAAAAGATATCACAGGCTTTAGGGGAATGGGTGGGTGCAGGAAGGGGTTGGAACCTGGCCTGAAGTAGAAACCCCCCACCCTTTGGTCCCGTGACAGGCCCTGAACCGGGGCGTTCTCACCATAGTCGGGCTCTGGCTGGACAGTGCGGATACGCAAGTACTGACGGAACAGTGTCACAGACGGGTGCTCTCCCTGGATACCTTTGCTGGCCATGGTTCTGCACGGTGGGTGAGCTGGGGACAAAAACAAATGGCTATTTAGTCCTTCCAACCGCTGGGACCCCTGGGGCCCTCTCTGGAGTGGCCCATGGAGTGGTCCCTTCCGTCCCACAAGAGGGGAGTCCCCTGTCAGGGGACCTATTGGGTTGCATGCAGGTGCTGCACCGACAACTGCCAGTCCAGGTCCCAATCTGCAACCCCAAGCCCCTAAATTCGTGCCCACTTACCAGAGGAAGAAGCTGAGGTCGGAGAGATTCAGGGAAGGCCAAGAGTAGTAGCTGGGGACAAAATCAAATTGCTATCAAGCCCTTCCAACCGCCAGGACTCTTGGGGCCCTCTCTGGAGTGATCCCTGGAGTGGGCCCTTCTGTCCCACAAGAGGGGAACCCCCTGTCAAGACAGCTGTCAAGACAGCTTCCAGTCTGCAACCCCAAAAGCCCTAAGTTCGTGCCCACTTGCAGAGAGATTCAAGGAAGGCCAAGAGTAGCAGTCGGACCAGATCTGCAGCCAGAGATAGTCTTCCAGAGATAGTCTCTCCCCTCCCCTTTCCCGACCTGGCTCCCCCAATGGCTCCCAACTGTTTGCATTTCAGGCCAAGACACCCCACCTTCCCTTCCCCCCCGTCTGGTGCTCCCACCTCAGTTTCTTGCCGGTGCTCCTGGGCCTGCGTCCAGCTCTCTGTGCAAAGGACAGAGGGTCCAGGGAGGAAGGGTAGGGAGTCAGAACCGCCCCCGGCGCCTGGGCCGGCCTTGGCCCGCCCGCCACATGTCCGGCCCGGGACCCGGGGGCGGGGCCTAATGAAGCCGCCGCCGGGCTGCAGGGAGTCCTGCAAGGCTCCAAGCTTCGAGCCAAGAGCTCTGCTGCAAGCCCCGCCCCTCAGCGGCCATCCTGGTTCCTATTGGCCCTGCCACCTAGCAAGACCCGCCCCCTGGCCACGCCCCATAAGGGAGCGCGTCCAATCACGCCCCCTTATGGGAGGAGCCTTCTAACTTAGCACGGCCACGCCCCAGCCCGCCACAAGACCAGTCCTAACCACTCCCCTTTAGGGGAGGAGTCTGGGAGCTCAGAACGGCCACGCCCCCAGCCAGTCAGAAAGACTTCCCAGACCACTCCTCCTTGGGGGAGGAGTCTGCTGTATTAGAATAACCACGCCCCGTTCGGCTCCACCCCGCAGACACCGGATTGGTCCGCAGGGGAGGAGGGCGGGTCTTTGCGCGGATGTTGCTGTCTTCTCCCTCTTGGTCTAATGGCGCTGCCCAAATTTCTTCTTTTCGGGATGCCAAGGCTTTTCTTTCTGTCGGGGTGGTGTTGTTTTGGGGGTTTTGTTCTTGCTTTTTTTGGGGGGGGCATATCCAGCAATGCTTAGGGGTTCATTTCTGCACCCAGGAATAATTTATGGCTGTTTTTTGGGGGCCTCTATGGAATGCCTGGGATCAAACTTGGCCCACCAAGTAAATGCAAAGCCTTACCAACCGTGCTACCTTTCCAGTCCCAGGCTGTCTAGTGTTTATGGAGCTCGGCCCAAGTGTTCCCCTACCTCCTACACGAGTCTCCCACGTTTCTCCTTTTTGTTTTTGCTTTGGGGCCACATCCTGCAAGCCTTACCCAGGGGTTACACCTGGCTCTGCACTCAGAAATCACTTCTGGCAGATTTGGGGGACTATATGGGATGCTGGGGATTAAATCCGGGTTGGCTGAGTACAAGGCAAATGCCCTACCTGCTGTACTGTCACTCCTGCCCTACCACGCTTCTCCTTTTTTTTTTTTTTTTTTTTGGTTTTTGGTTTTTGGGCCACACCCGGTGGTGCTCAGGGGTTACTCCTGGCTGTCTGCTCAGAAATAGCTCCTGGCAGGCACGGGGACCATATGGGACACTGGGATTTGAACCAACCACTTTTTGGTCCTGGATCGGCTGCTTGCAAGGCAAACGCCGCTGTGCTATCTCTCCGGGCCCTTCTCCTTTTTATGCTTCAGCACTTCAATGACGTTCTTCCTGACTGTCCCAGGGCCATGTGTGAAGAGGTTATTATTTAATACCCTTTCTCTGGACCATGAATTTCAAGTTGATCCATAGACCGGCATTGTTAAATTTGTGCCTGGCAGGGCTCAAACTATGTGTATCTGGGCATGGCTGTGCTTTTGACACTGATGGGAAAATATGGGGAGATGGTGAAAGCACCTGGAGGGAGTTAATGGGAATACGTAACACAGTGAATGGTGGTGGGAAAGCAGAAAGTGGACATGGACACCCCACTAGCTGACCCTGGGCCAGACCCCCTGGCTCTTCTGCAGCCACCGGAGAGGAAGGATAAAGAGATGCAGCAAGTGTCCTGTTGGCCACCACGGGCAGGGCAGTACACACAATTGTACTGCCCACTGGGACCCAGCTGCCCTTTGTACTCAGCCAGTTCTGCTCGACTCTGGGAGTTGAGCCAGCCTGAGGAGGGGCAGGGGTTGAAGACTTCAACCTCCAGGCCAGAGGAGGAAAGTCGAACAGGGAGGATAGGGGTTTATCTAAATCCTTTTGAGTCTATGGGTGGTTGGCCCACACAAAGCCAGGGGCAAGTAGGGGTGATTGTGTAATAGTAAAGCATCGGTGGTTTGTGCGTGTGTTTGTGGTTTATTTTGGTTTGGGTGCCACACTCTAGCTCTGCACTCAGGAATTACTCCTGGCAGACTCGGGGAACCATATGGGGTGCTGGGGGTCGAATCCAGTTTGGCTGTGTATTGCGTGCAAGTCAGGCTACCTACTCGCTGTACTATCACTCCAGCCCCCGCAAAGAATTGTTAATTAAAAAAATAATTGTTGGGCCCGGAGAGATAGCACAGCGGCGTTTGCCTTGCAAACGGCCGATCCAGGACCAAAGGTGGTTGGTTCGAATCCCGGTGTCCCATTTGGTCCCCCGTGCCTGCCAGGAGCTATTTCTGAGCAGACAGCCAGGAGTAACCCCTGAGCAATGCCGGGTGTGACCCAAAAAAAAATTTTGTTAATTATTAGAACATCTCCCACCCTCACCTCTATACCGCTCCTTCTGGGTCACAGGGCCTGCATTACAGATTCACCAAGTTTAACTGCAGGCCCCTGACTTCTCACCAATCTCAGTGGCAGAAGTGGTTCAAACCACCTTCTACGCAAGGTGTTATTATTATTTGAGGGAAGGGGGAAGCTGGGGCCAAACCTGGTGACACTCAGGCTCAGGGTTACTCCTGGCTCTGTACTCAGAAATCACTCCTGGCTCTGGGGACCGTATGAGATGCCGAGGATCGAACCCAGATCCGCCCTTGGTTGGCTGCGTGCAAAGCAAACACCTTACTGCTGCACCATCGCTCCGGCCCCAACAAAGTGTTATTAGTTTGCTTGCTAATGGGGAAACAGAGGCATGGATTAGTAAAGTCAACCAGCCCACGTTCCAGGCATCCTAGGCAGCAGTGGCTCTCCAGTTAACATCTCAATTCTAAAACCATACCAGGTTGACTTCCCGCTCTTGTCCCACCTCAGCACCCCCCAGAAAACAGCCTGTCACTACCCAGGCACACGACAAATATACTTTTTATTAAGTCTGCAAGATGAAAGGTAACGACAAGGCTTAGCTCTCTGGGAGTGGGAGAGGAACACAAGCACAGTCTCAGGTCAGGCCTGGGGCGGGAGCACTGGGTGAGTTCAAGGCAAGTTGTCCAGGAAGTTGAGGAGGGCCAAGTGGAAGTCCTGTGGCTTCTGAAGGTAGCAGGCATGGCCAGCATTGTGTAGCTTCACCACAGAATGGTTGGGAAGGTAGCGGAGCCGCTGCATGGACTCCGTGGACTGGATTTGGTCCATATCTCCATACATGATGAGGGTCGGGGTCTGGAGGGCCAAAAGCAAAGGGCTGTGATCCCGAGACCTGATGCTGATGGCCCTTGGTGCTACCTGCTTAGGAAATCTTCCCAAACACCCAATCTCTTCTGTACAGATCAGAGAGAAGCCCCATGTTCTCTGAGTGACACAAGCCCTCTCCCCTGCCTTCACAGGCCTCCCCATCTCCCTCCCTTACTTACCTTTACAGCCCAGAACTGGTCCCGGGTGTAGTTTTGGTTGTAGACAGGCGCGATGGGCACAAATCCATGTAGCAGCTCGTGACTTTGCATCAGGAAGGGCAGGGAATACTGGCCGCTCAGGGAGGGGCTCACCAACACCCCCTTCTGTACCTGCAGTTCTTCCAGCACTTGCTTCAGCAGCTCTGCCCGTCCCATATCTGTGTTGGCCTCCTTTGTGGGTGCTGAGTTCCCAAAACCTGGGAATAGCAGAGGCACCCACTAAGGAAGACTGGAAATGAGTCCAAGGTTTTCTGCCAGCGGCAGTGGGGTGCCAAGGGGCAGTTGCACATGCCACCTCAAACATCCCAGAAGCCAACTTGTGTAACATGATAGGTCTACCAGAGAAACACCCTTTATTCATTGAATGGGCAAGGCTAAACAATGACAAAACAGGTATTGGCTAGCACTGGGGAAGATGCTGGGAATCAGGTCAGTCACACAGGGCAGATGGAAGGATCGATCTATATTGCATTTTTGGAGGGCAAGATACTCTCCCCACAAAGTAAAGGATTCATCCTTTGGCCCTTTTGTTGGGGCAAGATCAACAGTACAGTAGGTAAGGCTCTTGCCTTGCAGGTGATCTCCTGAACCCCACCAGGAGTAATTCCTGAGTGCACAGCTAGGACTAACACCTGAGCATTGCCAGGTGTGCCTCCCCCCAAACAAAATTTGCTATTAAATACTACCATGAGATACATGTAATTTCTCCTTACATGACCATTTCTATTTGTTCTGTGACATGCAACAATCCATACTAGGACTTTCTTTTCTTTTCTTTTTTTTCGGGCCACACCCGTTTGATGCTCAGGGGTTACTCCTGGCTAAGTGCTCAGAAAGTGCCCCTGGCTTGGGGGGACCATATGGGACGCCAGGGGATCGAACCGAGGTCCCTCCTTGGTTAGCGCTTGCCAGGCAGACACCTTACCTCTAGCGCCACCTCGGCGGCTCCTGTACTACGACTTTCAAGGTAGAAAGTAAAAAGAGACCTTATCACGTTGACATCCCAGGCTGTAAATTTTTGCTCCTTATCTAAACCAGGTGTTGACAGGGTTCTCCTCAGCCACACTTGAAGGTTTCCCGCCTCACCTAGCTGACCCTCTCAGAGGCATTATGCTATCTCCCTAGACCAGCAATGGGGGAATCTCACCTGGGAGGTCAATGGCCACAGCCCGGTAGCCTCTGTGTGCCAGAACCTGCAGTGTGCCCAGCTGTTCCCATGTGAAGGAGCTAAAGGCCTTTCCGTGAAGCAGCACCACGTCCAGCCTGTGGGCACATGGGAGAATTAATAACGTGTGTTGGCACCATGGTGCTCAGACCATATAGCGAACAGATCATATCTGGGGGTCCTGCACACAAAATATGCATTACAGATCTCTGAACCCTCTCCCCACCAATTCACAAATACACACAATTCTTTTTATAGGGATAACTCCTGGTGGGCTCAGGGGGCCATATGGGGTACCAGGAATCAAACCCAGATCAGCCATGTGCAAGGAAAACGCCCTTCCTGCTATACCCACATACCTACTTTGCCCACCCCATCCCATTCTTCTTACTGGGTTTCTCCCACTGTGTTTCCAGGCCCTAAGTATTCTGAATTGATTTGGGGTTCCGTATAGAGAGCCCCCCCCTAAGGTCAGACATTCCAGTACACCCTGGAGTCATTACCTACCTGCGTGCCTGTTGGAGTGGGTACACCTCACGGTAAAAGATGGGGGGTTCTCCAAATGTGATACCAGTCAGGGATGAGACATTGGGGTCTGACCAGGGCCATTTGGTCTGCTCTGGGGCTCGTGGCACCCCTATGTACAGTAGCAGCAAGAGCAGCAAGGACAGGGCCATCAGGGCAAGCTGGGCCCGATTCATGTAGGTCTGTCTCATTATCTAGAGGAGAGGGAGAAATATCTGGGGCTGAGTCCCTGGATCCCCAAATTTCCCTGGATCCCACCCAGCAACAGCCCCCAGAAGAAAAGCTCCAGTTCTTGCCCCTTCCCCTACTCATATACCATATAGCTACATATACCGAATGAGGATTTAGATATGCAGCAGTATGAGACACATCTGAGATATCCCTCTGGCACACAACAAACTCGGTGACCACCTTAGTTACCGTGCCAGCAAAAGCCACTTTCATTCACAGAGCCTGTGACAACCAAGTCCAGTGCTTGGCCTTTTCTTTACATGCCATAGCTCGAAAATCTACACAAGAATAATGGTTAGGATTCTAGGTCCCTTACACATAAAGAAACTGAAACTCAGGGAGGTAAATTTTCTTGCCAAAAGAGCAAAAAAAGAAAAAAACGAGTGTGTGTGTGTGTGTGGGGGGGGGGAACTGAGACTACAGTATAGGGCCAGGCATCTATTCCTTCATTGTGCCAAGGAAACCATTGGACCGGGAGGTGATAGACAAGCTGACAACCCCTTGTGGGTGAAGAGTGGGGAAGGTGATCAAAGGGGAAAGACTACAAGATGAAGTTCAATGGAGGGCATGTTCAGAAATGGTTCTTTTCAGCACAGTTAAGAATGCTAAAATCGGAATGTGTTTCACAACTGATGGGAATTTATGATGCTACAATGCCAGCTGATATGAAATGGAGAGACCAGAGAAAATACTAGTGATGAAGAACTGTTGAAGCATGAAGTGGTGTGGTGCCAAGAACATGATACACCTCGAAACGGAGAGGGGTGCATGAAGGCTACAGAGGATCAGAATGCCACAGGTCTATTTGAAAGATTCCTGCTCCTGGGTCCTCTGTCAGCCCAAAGGACTGCCCTCAGCTAGTCCTGGTTCTGAGAAAGAATTCTGCTTCTTCCTGGAAGTGTCTTCAATTTTTGGTTAGAATGGAGGAGAATAACCTCGGAGCAGCCCTCCCAAGCCTTTTTTGAGATTTAAATACAACAGTGAATTTTTTGTTTGTTTGTTTGTTTGTTTTTGGGTCACACCTGGCAGCGCTCAGGAGTTACTCCTGGCTCTGAGCTCAAAAATCTCTCCTGGCAGGCTCAGGGGGATCATATGGGATGCCAGGAATAGAACCTGGGTCCATTCCAGTTTGTTGTACAAGGCAAACACCCTACTGCTGTGCTATCACTCCGGCCTCACTACAGTGAATTTGACTAGAGACTGTCATTTTAATTGTGTGTGTGGGGGGGCATACCTGGCTGTGCTCATGGCTTACTCCTGACTGCGCTCAGGGATCACTCCTGGTGATGCTCGGAGAGGAACCATATATAGTGACCGGTGACTGAACCCTGGTAACCAGGAGGCCTTACCCACTGTGGTTTATTTAGGTCCAGCCCAAGGGACTGCCAATGTATTTAAAATCAATTTCTTGCTCCTCGGAGAAGCATGCCTGTCATGTCCCCATCATATTCCACTAGAAACATCTTTATTGAGTGCTAGCTGGACCCTAGAGGAGGAGGAGGAGGCCAGGAGCTAGGACCGATTTCAGCCCACCCACCTCTTCGTAATCTTCGTAATCTTCGGGGATGTCTCCCAAGGCCCCACCCCCAGGACCCCCGGTTAGGTGGTAGTAGGCGGCTGGGCAGTGGCCTCCTCTTTGGCGCAGGACCATACGAGCGGAGGAGGAAGGGCGCACTCCTCTCTTCTTCTTGGCCACGGACATCCTAGGACGGTCGCCTCCTCGCTCGCCTCCACGCTCGCCTCCACGCTCGCCTCCTCGCTCGCCTCCTCGCTCGCCTCCTCGCTCGCCTCCAGATGTGGAGCTCCTTCTATGTTCGCCACGACGGAGCATCAGTCCCAGCTGGAGCTCTCAGTGCGCAGGACCAAAAGATGCCAGGCAGGGCGAGGGAGGGGCAGGATGCAGGATGTCGGCGGTTGCCTTGGCAACTCAGGCGGCTGGACCACTAGACAACTGTTGGGGGTGGGCAGCTGGGTGGATGCTACAGAGATGGGGTTGGTGGGGGAGGGAGCTGTGCCCGCAGGTCCTCGGCCTACGCGTCGCCGATGACACAGGTGGACACACACGCACAGGAAAAATGGAGTTTTCTCTCGCCCATCTGCCCCCCATCATTGGCACAAGCTCTTAGCACACCCCTCCCGGCTCAGAGGATCACGAAGACTCAGTTGGCACAGGCGCTTGGAGATGGGTGTGCAATGAATCCATTGATTACGCACCCCCAAAAAAATAAAAATCAGGTATGCAATCAGACATCCTGGGGGCGGGTGGGCAGGCAAGCAACATGCTTTCCACACATCTGTAGACTTCCACATTCCAGCTCATGTAACACGACATGCACACGAGTCTAAAAGCTACGCACGCGATAAGAAAACTCATATGCATCCCAGGGACACGCAGGCACAGGCAGAGGGGACACCCACATAGAACCTCTCCAAAGCGCACACTCAACATTACGCACAAGGAAAGGAGTTGGTGGATAAGCCCCCTAAGCCACCCAAAAGCAGCTCATGCACAGACAGGATCCCCCATTGCATTGCAGAAAAATCAGCCCCCCAGCTTCCAAGCAGACGAGCAGACAGCCTCACAGCCACACAACAGGCTGAAAACACAGAATTCCCTGCCCCTCCCACACCCAGGACAGTGCCCAAGGCGCCCGGGGCACAGGGCGGAGAAAAGACAGGCCCGGGCACCCTGCCCGGCTCCTCTCTCCGGGGACACTCACCGGGTGGACCGGGATGGCAGTGCCAGCTCCGCCCCGGTGGAACCAGCAGCCCCAGAGCGCAGCGACCATGGCACAACCGCTGCCACCGGGGATGGACGGAGGTGGCTGCGGGCGCCCGCGACTCTGAGCGCGGTCCCGGGGCGCGCTTGCGCACTCTCAGCCCTGATGTAAGGGGGGACAAGGGGGCGGCGCCCCAAACACAAGACCCACCCTCCTTCTGGATGCTTCTGAATTGTTCTGGCCCTGGGAGTTGGGGGGAACCGTTAGGCTGCTTCCCAGCAGAGTGTCTTCACCATTTCACGCAGCTCAGGCCTCTGATGGATTCTGTCCAGTGGAATTTAAGGCTAGACCCTAAGATCAAGCTCTCAGAGTGGTCTAATGGCTGCTGAACCCTTAGAACAGTGGCTGGGCCTGGAGGTCTTTGGCCTGAGGAGTGACTGGTGGTGTCCTGCAGGAGCTCCGGGTCTCAGAGTTAACGACATTCCAAGCCCCTGCCTGTGCACAGGCCCGCGTGCACGCTGGAGCCAAGTGGAGGATGGACTCTGAGCTTTATGGCACCCAGCCTTGTTGTGGGGGGTGTGTCCACAAAAGTCTGGCCTGTCTCCAGATTCAAATTCACTCCTGGTTCTCTTCACAGTAGGGGTGCGTCTCACTCCTTACCAATTATCTGGGAGCTGGGTAACATCTCCCCAAATATACGGGCAAGGAAAGAGGTCCCCACCCCTGAGAGATGGGGAAACTATAGCAGACCCTTGCAGATGTTGGCAAGGCTTCTCAATTCATCTTGGAGGACCTTCAGCTGCAAATTATGGGTGTGCAGCTCTGGGGCTGGGCAGGATCAGCTGGGATAAGGTGGGCAACTGGGGGACGGTTCAAGGAGCAACCAGGATGAGACCCTCAAGGCATTCTGTCCTTTAAGTCACTGCAATTGAGGGGCCGGAGCTATAGCACAGCGGTGGGGAGTTTGCCTCGCATGAGGCCTACCTGGGACGGATCCGGGTTCCATCCCTGGCATTCCATATGTTCCCCAGAGCCTGCAAGGAGGGACTTCTTTTGAGTGTGTGTGTGTGTGTGTGTGTGTGTGTGTGTGTGTGTGTGTGTGTGTGGTTTTTGGGTCACACCCGGCAGTGCTCAGGGGTTATTCCTGGCTCCAGGCTCAGAAATTGCTCCTGGCAGGCACAGGGGACCATATGGATTCGAACCAATGACCTACTTGTCTTCTCTCTCTCTCTCTTTTTTTTTTTTTTTTTTGGTTTTTGGGCCACACCCGGCGGTGCTCAGGGGTTACTCCTGGCTGTCTGCTCAGAAATAGCTCCTGGCAGGCACGGGGGACCATATGGGACACCGGGATTCGAACCAACCACCTTTGGTCCTGGATCAGCTGCTTGCAAGGCAAACACCGCTGTGCTATCTCTCCGGGCCCAAGGAGGGACTTCTAAGCGCAGAGCCAGGTTTAATCCCTGAGAGTCGCCGGGTGTAACCCCAAAACAAAACAAAAAGTTACTGCAAGTGAGCCTATGGCTGAGCCTGACAAGCACCCCCCAAAGCCAGAGGGGGACTTTAGGAAACGGAGGCAGCCTTTAGAACAAACTTGGGCTAGCTGCACAGCCTGGCCCCGAGATGGCAGGTGGACACCAGAGGGCGTCCCGCAGCAGGCCCGGTCCCCGCCCTCAACCGGGCCACATCCCTGCTTCCAGGCTCCAACCCTTTCCCTGCTTCCCCGCCCTGGGCCCCATTCCGCCGCCTGCAACTCTCCAGTCTCAACCTCTGCAAGCCCGACAGCTCCCCAGGTACGGGAATATTTGTCCTCCAATTCCTCTCTGATCTTAGATCGCCCTCCCCAACGCTCCCCTAGCCTCTCCTCTTCCTATTTCAGCTTCTCAGAGCATGCCCCACAAACCTCTCCCCAAGCACCCTCCCTACCAGGCCCAGCGATCCTGTGATCCCGTGCCCGAGGTCGGAGAGCTCAGATGCACATGTGAATTGGGCCCCCACCGCGGCTTCTTCGATGTGGGGGCCCCCTTGGGTCTCGCCTCTGGCACCCCGTTGCTTTCCTTGGGTGCTGGAATTCCAAAGTCGTTCTCTTCTGGGCTCTGGGCACTCGGTTTCCGCCTCCGGAAAATGTATTTTTTTTTTTTTTCTAGACTATAATCTTGACTGCCCCCCACTGGGGCCTGAAGTTTTCAACCTTCCATTTGTAACGGTGCCTTGTAGGATGGGGATGATGAGCAAAAAAGCACCAGCCTCTCTCCTGTGGACTGCGCACTTAACTTTGCCAACTATGCTGGGTGTCCGCAGCCAGGCTGGTTCATGTCCGGCCCCCCCTTAATCCTCTCAGCCACCTGTGAGCTAAGCCGTGTGATATTATCCCCTTTTCTAGAAAGGGATAGTAACAATAAACAAGAAGGTAATAGAGGCCCCATGTATTAAGTTATTCTCAAGAACACCCTTACTTGTCAATTATATATATTTTTTCTTTTGAGATAGGCTTTATGCTCCCTTTATTTTCCCCCAGAAAATTGAGGCACAAAGTCCCAGGATTAGACAAAAGGCAGAGGCAGCAATAACCCTTCTGTCTTACTCTGCCCCCAAGCAGGGTTCTATAGTTCCTTTTTTTTTGTTTTGTTTTGTTCTGTTTTTTTGGGCCACACCCGGTGACGTTCAGGGGTTACTCCTGGCTATGCTTTCAGAAATTGCTCCTGGCTTGGGGGACCATATGGGACGCAGGGGGATCGAACCTCGGTTCATCCTAGGTTGGCATGGGCAAGGCAGATGCCTTACCTCTAGCGCCACTGCTCCAGCCCCTTACAGCTCTGTTTTGTTTGGTGTGTGTGTGTGTGTGTGTGTGTGTGTGTGTGTGTGTGTGTGGTTTTTGGGTCACACCCAGCAGCATTTAGGGGTTACTTCTGGCTCTGTGCTCAGAAATTGCTCCTGGCAGGAACAGGGGACCATATGGGATGCAGGGAATCCAACTGGGGTCTGTCCTGTGTTGGCTACATGAAAGGCAAACTCCCTACTGCTGTGCTATCATTCCGGCCCCATTCCTACAGTTCTGGTAGCTTCTCAGAGGCCTCCTTGCTGCTGCTCACAGGACTGACCCCCTTCCTGTCCTCTTCCTGCCTGCTATGCCTATGCAGGCTCTCCTGTGATTTCTCCGCAGGCTGGCCTTGAACTCCAGGCCCTTCACCTTGCAGCAGCAGACATGGCGGATGTTGAGGAGCGGCAGGGCACCATCCAGGTCCAAGGCCAGAGCCTGTTCTTCCGAGAGGCTGTGCCAGGGGGTGGACAGGCTCCCCACTTCTCCGTGCTGCTGTTGCATGGCATCCGCTTCTCTTCGGAGACCTGGCAGAAACTAGGCACACTGAACAAGCTGGCCCAGGCTGGCTACCAAGCTGTGGCTATTGACCTGCCAGGTACTTCCTGGTGGGCTTTGAGTACAGGGGTTGTGGGGACTCACCAGGGAAGGGTGCTGGGGACTGTGGGGACCTAACCAGACTGGGCCCAAGCTTGTCAGGGCACAAGACACACAGCCATTGCTTTTGAGCCTCTCATTTCTGAGGGGAGGAGAGAGTGACATTGGGCTGGCTATGAGGTTGCTCCTAGCACTGCTTACATGCTTTGGGGATCATAAGGGATCATTTTGGGGATCTGGGATCACAACAAGTCCACTGCATGCAAGGCCGGCACAGTGTTGTCTATACTGTCTTCAGCTCTGAGTCTCTCGAGATCTGGATACTAACCATTTGTTTCTGATTGTCCAGATCTCTGTGCCTCTGTTTCCCCATCTATAATGGGGAGTAACACACCATTTTTTGGGGGAAGGGCGGCTCGAGCGCAGAGGTAATGAGACTACTAGGTGAGTTTGTTACCAATACTGACACATGATAATCAGTGATCAGGTTATTGGATGTAAAATAAATTTTTAATTTTTGTTTTGTTTTGTGGCTATACCAGATGGTGCTCAGAGACTACTCCTGGCTCAGTGCTTGGGGTCACTTCTGACTGTGTTTGGGGGATTTTATGATAACTGTCATGGAAGGCCTCCAAGACACACAACCCCCTGCCCATGAAAAACATTTGCTTAGTCCTCTAAACACTCTCCCTGGCCCTGACAATAAACTCTTGAAAGATTACAGGCTCAGTAGGAAGCAAGGGGTGGTGGTGGGTTGGGTTGGGTGTTTAGGGTGTGATTTTCAATCTCCTGATACCTTTGGTACAGGGCAGGACTTTGTGACTAAGGGCTCAGTCATGTTTCTATGTGCATAGCCCTAAACCGGGTTTTGAAGGAGGCAAAGCAATTGCCAAACTACCAGTCAATAGATTTTTTTTGTTTGTTTGTTTTGGATTGGGGTCACACCCAGTGGCACTCAGGGGTTACTCCTGACTATTCACTCAGAAATGGCTCCTGGCTTGGGGGACCATACGGGATGCCAGAGATCAAACCTGGGTCCATCTAGGGTTAGCCGTGTGCAAGGCAAACGCCCTACTGCTATACTACCACTCCGGCCCCCAGTCAATATAATTTTTTTTTTTTTTTTTTGGTTTTTGGGCCACACCCGGTAACGCTCAGGGGTTACTCCTGGCTATGCGCTCAGAAGTTGCTCCTGGCTTGGGGGACCATATGGGACACCGGGGGATCGAACCGCGGTCCGTCCAAGGCTAGCACTGGCAAGGCAGGCACCTTACCTTTAGCGCCACCGCCCGGCCCCCAGTCAATATAATTTGTGCAAGGCCCCAACCTATGGTGCAAGCCTGGTAGGAGCAGTGGCTGACCTAACCCCTCACTAGCCAAGGCTGGTGAGATTTTAGTGCCCAAGGCCAGGCCTCCAGGCTATGCCTGGATTGGTTCCCATAGTCATAGTGGGTTGGGCTGAGCTTCAAGGCAAAGGTCTTGGGCTAATCTTGGTAGAAACTAATTGAGGCTGGGATTGTGGGGGGTGATATGTCCAGTGCCTGACCACTAGCCACTGTCCTGGAGGTCCCCAGCCTATACCAATCCTAAGCAATTAACTTTATTCTCACAACAATTCTAAATGACAAATACTTTTGCTTCCTCCTTGTAACAGATGAGAATATTGAGCAGCCAGAGAGGTTGAGGGAGTTTGCCCATGGTCAATTTAGTTAGTAAATGGTGAGTTGGGACTTGGACCCCTCTGTGTTTAAATTTTTTTTTGTGGGGGGGCTCACCCAGTGATGCTCAGGGGTTACTCCTGGCTATGCGCTCAGAAATCGCTCCTGGCTCGAGGGACCATATGGTATACTGGGGATCAAACCCAGGTCTGTCCTAGGTCAGTCATGTGCAAGGTAAATGCCCTACTGCTGTGCTATGTCTCTGGCTCCCTATGTATTAGATTTAAGAGTCTAATCCTGGGCCCGGAGAGGTAGCACAGCGGCGTTTGCCTTGCAAGCAGCCGATCCAGGACCAAAGGTGGTTGGTTTGAATCCCGGTATCCCATATGGTCCCCCGTGCCTGCCAGGAGCTATTTCTGAGCAGACAGCCAGGAGTAACCCCTGAGCACTGCCAGGTGTGACCCAAAAACCAAAAAAAGAAAAAAAGAGTCTAATCCTGGGGCAGGAGCGGTAAGATGTTTCCCTTGCACAAGTCTGACTTGCGATGAACCCAAGTTCAATCCTCAGCATCCCATGTGGTCACTGAGCCTGCCAGGAGTGACTTATGAGCGCAGAGCCAGGAGTAAGCCCTGAGCACCACTGGATGTGGCTCAAAAACCAAAAACAGGTCTGGAGAGATAGCATAAAGGTAGGGCATTTGCCTTGCATGCAGAAGGACAGTAGTTCAAATCCTGGCATCCCATATGGTCCCCCAAGCCTGCCAGGAACAATTTTTTTTTCTTGTTTGTTTTTTGGGTCACACCTGGCAAGCACGGGAGACCATATGGGTTTCGAACCACCGTCCTTGTGCATGAAAGGCAAACGCTTTACTTCCATGCTATCTCTCCGGCCCCAGGAGTGATTTCTGATTTCTGAGTGTAGAGCCAGGAGTAACCCCTGAGTGCTGCCGGGTGTGACCCAAAAACCAAACAACCAATCAAACAAACAAAGAGTCTGGTCCTAGGCCAGATTGTCCAGTGGGTAGGGTGTTTGCCTAGTAAACAGCAGACCCAGCAGGGTTCAATTCCTGGTATTCCATATGGTACCCCAGGCCTGTTTGAGTGATTCCTGAGTATAGAGCTAAGAGTAACCCCTGAGCACCACAGGGTGTGGTCCAAAAACTAAAACAAAAGAGTGATCCTGACCAGGACACTGTGTCATGGGGTAGAGACAGGCACAAACACAAAGACCATGCCTCATGCTGGCGACAGACAAAACAGGCTGTTGTGGGTAGAAACTCGGGCATGCTGGCTGCTGCAGGAACCTGGCACTGCAAGAGTGAACTAGGAAGGCTACCTGAAGGGAGGGACCCTTTCTCTCCTACTTTTATAAACTTACTATTCTTGTCTTTCCCTCATCTGAACACCTGCAGGTCTAGGGAACTCCAAGGAAGCCGTAGCCCCTGCCGCTGTTGGAGAGCTGGCACCTAGTGGCTTCCTGGCCACTGTGGTGGATGCCTTGAAACTGGGCCCCCCAGTCGTGATCAGCCCATCACTGAGTGGCATGTATTCCTTGCCTTTCATCACTGCTCCAGGCTCCCAGGTCCGGGGCTATGTACCTGTGGCCCCCATCTGCACTGACAAAATCAACGCCGCTGACTACAGCCGTGTGAAGGTACCCGTGTGGGACACCGAATCAACCCTAGCACGATTAAAAAAAAAAAAGTGCCCATTCTTGGGCCCTTTCCCCACCTTGCAGGGACAAATGAGCTAGGGTGGTTTCTGGGAAGCAAGAATCCATGCTCCATCCTTTTTATTTTATTTTTTTTAAAGGATTGATTGATTGATTGGTTTGGGGCCCACATATAGTGGCGCTCAGAGGTTACTCCTGCCTCTGCACTCAGAAATCACCCCTGGCAGATTGGGGCCCCTATGGGATGATGCTGGAAATCAAACCAGGTCCCTTCCGGGTCGGCAGCATACAAGGCAAATGCCTTACTGCTGTGCTCTCTTCCAGCCCCATGCTCCGTGCTTTTAAGTTCCTTAAGCAGCTGATTTACTGTGTTAAGCCTTGGGCTATTTGCTGCAACTAGAACAAACCCAGTCCCTGGGACTGTTCCGGCCTACCCAGTTAATGCAGTTCTCAACCCCCTTTTGGGGTGACCAGAGCTGAGTACTAGAATGGGGCTGGTGTGACAGGTCCCTGACGACTTCCTCTCTCCTTTCTCAGACATCAGCTCTGATCGTTTATGGAGACCAGGATCCCATGGGTCCCACCAGCCTTGAGCACCTGAAGCAGCTGCCCAATCACCAAGTGTTGGTCATGGAGGGAGCGGGGCACCCCTGTTACCTTGATAAGCCTGAGGAGTGGCATACAAAGCTCCTGGCTTTCCTGAAGGGGCTAGAATGAGCACAGGCTATGGGCTTCCTGGGTCTCTCCTTCTTTCTCTCTCCTTCCAGGGGCTCCTTCTGCTCATCAAGCTACAGGAATCTCTATCTCTATGCGTTCTGTCTTTTGGGATCTGTCTGTCTCTTCCTATTTCTCTTGCAGTGACAGACCAAGGAGATGAAATCCAGAGAAAATAAAAGCAGACATCAAGGGACACAATCTGGTGGAGGGTAAACCCTTGATTTGATGAGCTTCTAGCGCTTTCCTGCTTTTTGAACTCCGTCCTTTGCAGGCCCTGTGTCCCTTTCCTACCCCATACCTCCTCTTTGGATGTTTTGTGGGACACGTGCCCTGCAGCTTCTTCTACACCCATCTATGATCGATTGAGCCCCCTTTGCATGGGAACAACCACAGCAGGTGTACGTATGCACAAACTCACACATGGCTGACCCGCACCTCCACCCCAAGGCATACACACACCCCGACTGTATCAAAAGGAAGGTTGGAACCCTATGGGACATTCCTTACCCCCTTGTGGGAGACGATCTGTCGAAAAGAAGGGGTGGCTAGTCCTAGACTCCACCTACCCCCAGGTTGCAGAGAACCTCCCGAATGGAACTGCCACCTCCCTCAATTCGAGGGGTGTTCCCCCTGACCCCCAAACCTCCCTGCTTCTCTCCTTCTCTGTGGGGGCTCCACATCTCCCCAGTACACGAGGCTATTGGGACTGGGTCTTTTCAGCCAAGACGGTCTCCGGGAGACTGAACGAGCGGTGGTCGTTGAAATAAAGTGATGCCATTAGATCCGGGAGGCATTCTTGGCTTGGAGCGCCGCCCCTCTCCCTGCCCCTCCCCTGGGGACCCATCCTGCGGGCTCCTCCCCCACCCAGGCGGGACCAGATGGTCCCCCTGCCCTTTGTCAACCGGGCCAGATGGAGGGGGAGGGAGATTGCCTTCCCCTCCCCACTCTTAACCCCCAGGTACCCAGACTCAGCAGAGGGATGGGGGGGAAGGAGGAGGAGGAGGAGGTCAGGGGACCAGGCTGAGCCGATTACAGAGGGGAGTGGAAGGGGTGGCAGATCAGATCTGCTCCCCGGGGTGGAGTGGAGTGGAGTGGGGTGGGGTGGGGTGGGGAGCAGCAGCAGCAGAGTGGCCCCTCCAGGTCCCATCCGTCCTCCCCACCCCTCCTTGGAGACCCTCCCAGGCGTTCCAACAGGAGCGCAAAGACATCCCTGGGTCTCCCTCCAGCTTGGCTCCATCAGCACCACCACCAGTCCAGGCTGGGCAGGAGGAGCCGCACCGCTCCAAGTTGTGGGTGACTCTGGGGTTCGGGACTGGGTGGGCGAGCCCCCCGGGGCCGAAGAGGAGGGTCTGTCTTCTCCTCCTCCCAGGGGCCAAGCCCCCTCTCCAAGGGGCGCAGCGCCCAGCGCGCAGCGCGCAACGCGGGGACCCGGGATGCGCCCAGGGCGCACGGAGATGCCCCAAAGCGCCGGGGCCGGTTGCGCGCGCGCCCCCCCGGTTCCGAACCCGAGCGAACCCGACCGGACCCGACCCAAGCGAGCCTCCTCCCTCCGCCCCATCCCCTGCCAGCCCTTCCCCGGCGGGCTGGGGCTGGGGCCGGGGCGCGGGGCGGGGCGCGCGCGGCTGCGGCACTGGGGCGCGGGGCGGGCCCGGGCGCTGTAATCGGATCCGGGCAGGGGGCGGGGAGGGGCCGGGCTGGGCCGGGCCGGGGGGTGGGGGAGCGCCGAGCCGGGCTCCGGGCCGGCCGGGCTCCGCGCCTGTCAAACCCCTCATTGTTCGCAGCTGATGTCACTCGCAGTTGTGAGCGGCCGCCTCGCCCGGGGACAATGTGGGTCTGAGCGGCCCCGCCGCCTCCAAAGCCGCCCCAGCCGCCGCCGCAGGACCGCCGGGGAGAGGAGGTAGGGCCGGGGCGCGGGGCCGGAGTTCGGGGGTGCAGCCCCGAGGGCCGGGGAGCTTGGGGGGGGCGCGCAGGGGACACTGCGAGGCTGGCGCGCCCGGGCCCAAGCTGATGGCATGGGGATGGGAGCCCCCCTCGCCCCCCAGCACCGCGCAGGGAGGGGCCTTCTGGGCCGCACCCCGCTTTGGGGAGAGGCCCTCATCATCCCACCTGCTGTGTCTGCCCTCTGAGGCTGCCCTGGCTTCTGGTTCTGCTCCATCTCTGTGCCTGGCTTCCATCCCCCACCATGCCCGCCTCCCGCAGTTCTGAGCTCTCTCTGCACACACCCCTTCTTTTTCTTTTCTCCCCTTTCTCTGCAGTCCTGGGGGGCCAGGCACAGACCTCCAAGGCAGGGGGAGTGGGTGCAGGGACTCACCCACTCACTTACGCAGGTCCCTTCTACCCTGGACCTGGTTCTGGGTTCTGACCTACCTTCTGGGCTGGAGCCCAGGGGGCTGGGATTTGGGGTGGGGGGGGTTCCTCCGGCCACTCCTTTCAGCCTGACCATGCCTGCCTGGCCTGAAAGGGAGGGGCCTGACCCTCACTCCCCCCATCCCAGGCCCGCCATCTTGAGACCTGTGGCACCCAGGGCCCCACCCGGCCGCAGCACCCTGGAAGTGGCTCTCCCAAGGGGATGCGTGGGGGCCAGTTGGATGTCCTTCCCTCCCCCCGGAATGTGGCTCTTGGTGCCCTCCCAAAGCCCAGGGTGACCACCACCTTGTTGCACCAAGAACATGTGGCACCAGGGGCCCGCCTTCCCTCACAAAGGGCTCTCACACCCCACAGTAGCTGGCCCACCCTCGGAGCTTAAATCTAAGCCCTGATCCCCCCCCTCTCTCCTGGGGTTGCTCATAGCCCCAGAGCCAGCACCTAGGACCCTCTCCTTTTTCCCAGAGGAGGATCCCCTAGCCCCTGGGGGCTCTGGAACTTCCTCAAGCTCCCAGGCACCCCACCCCTTCCCAGCCCCCACCCCCTAGCCTTCATCAGCATGCAGGCTCTCTGGCTGCCCGAAAGAACACAAGGGGATTTGTTCTTCCTGCATGCTCAGGGTGGGGGGCTGGGAGCAGGCAGCCCACACACCCTGGCAGGCCCAGGCCACGGGGTGACTGGCTCTGCCCCACCCTGTGTCCACCATGACTGCTCCCCGCAGCCTCCATCCTGACCCCCAACTCCAGTGGTGCCTTACCGCTTGAGGACGGAACCCTAAGCCACCCAGGTAGACCCTGAGCTCCCAGCTTCCTACCAAGGCCTCCCCTGTCGCCTTACAAAGGAGACCCTTCCTCTGTGGACTGGTTCCTCTGTCCACGGTGAGGCCTTTCCTGCAATCATGAACCAAACCAACCTGACTTTGTGAAATCTATGCCACCCGGGATTCTTTTCTTTTCCAGCCCCATATTCCACCCCTTGGGGAAAACCACCTGGCCCCAGGAAAGTACATGCAAATCCTCTGTCTCTAGAACAAGCTCATAAGGACAGAGAAGGAACTGAGGAAGGAGCCTGGAGGCAGAGCTTGGTCCTCTGTACCACCTCTTCTTACCCCACCCTCACTGTTTCTCCAGGAATCTCAGCCTCAGTTCTGCTCCTGATAGGACTTGGGGCCTGGGTCTGGCCCACTGGATTCTCCCTGGAACTGAGCTTATAAATGTCTGACTTGGACTCCTTTGAATTGCAGGCCTGTCTGTGGGGGGCTTGGGCAATGTGCTTGACCACTTGGAAGGTTGGAGAGGACTTCAGAGGAGATGTTGCCGGAGGAGATGGCATTTGAGAAGGGTCTTAAGAGAGAGAAGGAAGGATGCACATTTTGATCTGGGACCGGCCTGGGCAAAGGCCCAGAGGCCTGCAGGTGCTAGGAAGGCTTTGCAGTCTCGAAAATGTGGGGGTTGGGGGTAGAGATGAGACAGGAGAAGTTGGCAAGGGCCAGGTTTTGAAGAGTCTGAGCTCTGTCTGTGGAGCTCGGCCCTTATTCTTGGCACTAGGGAGCCAGGATAGAGCAGCGGAATGACCAATGTCTGGGAGAATGGAACCCCTTTCTCGATTTGCATTACAACCTGAGGGATTGGGGCTGTGCTCCTTCTCCTGGACTCCAGCCTAAACCTGGGCCTGCCTCAGTTTCCCTTGGCCTTGAAGACATTCGGAGAGGCTATAGCCTTTCTGGCACCCACCAACTTGTCATTTTCCCTTTCCTTCCTGGAACTGAGTCTGTCTGTCCAGCAATTCTGGTCCAGTCAGGCAATGGGGTGGGGGTGGGGGTGGGAAGTGCATTAGGGGAGTTGGAAGGTTGATGCTTGAGAACCCCACGTGCCTCCTCCCTGCCCTGGATGGATATGGGTGGCTGAAAGGCTGGGGGCTGAGGGCGCATTATCCCCAGACTTCTTGTGGTTACCTGGCAAATAAGGGACATGAGCATGCCTGGAGAAGGGTTCAGATTGGGAATTTGGGGTCTCTCCGTGCTCCCCCACCCCAGGCCCAGAGTGCGCCTTCTGCCACGCCCTACAGTGATGCCCCAACATCACTGGGTGTGGCCAGCATGACTGCAGCTGGAGGAGTCAAAGGATGCTGCTGCTTGGGGGCTGGGGGTGCTAAGGGGATGTGGGGTGCCCTGAGGTGGGAATGGGCGTTCAACCTGGTTCCTTCCCTCTCCCCTCTCCCCTCCCCATAAGTCTGTAAGCCCTAGTCGGTCCAGGCTTTGTGGCTGGGGAGCAGAGGGAATCCCCCAAGGGGTGGGCCAGTCCAGAGCCTGGCCCCAGGAGCCCTCCCTCTCCTGGATTGTTCTTGCTCCAGAACAAAGCCGGAGTGGACACTTGATCCCTGCATGTAGGGGGGAGCTGGCTAAGCCCCCAGCCCTTTGATTGGGCAGCTGTCATGAGAGCGACAGCTGGGGGGGAGGGGCAGGAAGGGGCAGCGCCTCGCCTTACCCTACACAGCTGTCGCCCCGCCGCCCCCTCCAGCCCGAGTGGCAGGAAGCCAGGACAGGAGTGGGCGCCGCTGCAGCTGGGGAGGGGGCCCGAGGAGCAGGAGGGAACACTTGAGGTCAGAGGCTGGCCTGAACCTAGAATGTTCTGCCAGGGAAGCCTGCTGACTGGAGGGGGCTGGGCACCCCAAGAGGTGAGCTGGAGGTCAGTGTGGTGTGCCCTGGTGGCTGCCCTGTGGGTCGCCCAGCAGAAGCTCAGAACCCACCTGGCTGCAGCAGCTAAGAACTTCCTAGAGGCCAAGTGGGGACGGAGGGCGGGTGGCTTCAATGTGTAACAAGGCCACCCACTCTTAGGCCCTCTAGGCAATCATTTGGAAGACACCTGGGGATCTCTGGGTTTCTTCTACAGATAGGAAAGACCTATCCTGGGGGTCCTGCTGGACAGGAAGTCTATAGAGACCCATGTCCCTTCCCTAGTCTCCCTGCCACAGCGCGCGCACGCACACACACACACACACACACACACACACACACACACACACACACAGAACAGGTAGGGAAATTGAGTCCAGGTTTGGTAAGGGCCTGGCCAAGTCCCTGTTCCTTCCCCCGCCCCCCCCCCCCCATTGCATTTGTGGCCATGGGGCTCTGCTGTAGACCTAGGTATGTTGTCAGGGCAAGAACCCAGGTTCTTTTTGTTTTGGTTTGGTTTGGTTTTTGGGTCACATCCCGAAGTGCTCAGGGGTTACTCCTGGCTCGACGCTCAGAAATCACTCCTGGCAGGCTCGGGGGACCATATGGGTTGCTGGGATTCGAACCACCATCCTTCTGCATGCACAGCAAATGCCTTACCTCCATGCTGTCTCTCCAGCCCCAAGAACCCGGGTTCTGGCCTTATTCTAGGCCATTCTGCCCACCATAGGAAACTGGGCATCTTACACCCTTGTTCATTCCAAAGGGGTCCCTGAGGCCTAGATCATCCTGGCTCTGGATAAGTTGTCAGTTCTGTCCAAATGCCCTGCTCTCCTAGCAGAGCAGGGGTCTCAGAGGTGGCCAATGCCTGCCCCTCCTTTGGAGATCTTCCTTTTGATTCTTTTTGGGTTTTGGGTCACACCCGGTGGTGCTCAGGGCTTACTCCTGGCTCTGTGCTCTGAAATCAGGCAGGCTCAGGGGACCATATGGGATGCCGGGAATCGAACCAGGGTTGGCTGCATGCAAGGCAAATGCTCTACTGCTGTGCTATTACTCCAGCCCCCGAAGGGCCCCCTTTTTTTTTGGGGGGGGGGGCCATACCCGGTGGTGCTCAGGGGTTACTCCTGGCTGTCTGCTCAGAAATAGCTCCTGGCACGTACGGGGGACCACATGGGACACCAGGATTCGAACCAACCACCTTTGGTCCTGGATTGGCTGCTTGCAAGGCAAACACCGCTGTGCTATCTCTCCAGGCCCCCGGAGGGTTCCTTTCTAAGAAGAGAGAGACAGAGGCAGCCAGAAAGGGAGGCAGATGGGAATCTGAATGATAACCCGGGTACTAGCCCAACTAGTACCACCATAACACCCCCTCCCTGTCACCTTCGGCAGAGGACAGATTCTCTATGCATCCGGTTCTCCTTCTGTTTGGTGCATTCATCTATTCCGGGTGCCAGGATGACCACACACCTCCTGGGGCTGGCTCTGGGCTTAGTGCTGGCACCCAAGGAACACTAGGCTCCTGCACTGAGGCGCCTTGGCTGTCCAGGAAGACAGACCGGACACATCATCACCAGAGCTTGGAGTGGGGGGTGTAGGCAGCCTGGGGGATGTGATGAACAAGGGCAGCCAACTTGAAGATGTCCAGAGCAGAGGCGTCTACTGTTGACCTCTGACCTCTGGATAGTCTGTGGACTCAGGATGAGACTTGGGGATTTGCAAGAGCCTGGGGATAGGGACAGGCTGTTACTCCCATCATACTGTACAAAGACACCAAGCTTTTGGCCTTCCAATGAGTCAGCCTGTGCCCTGCCTTTTCAACACCATGCCTATACTCTGGCTAGTTTGGGGGGTTCAGGAGAGGACATTGGATAGAGCTCTGTGTCCTTGACCTTGGGTCAATAGGGGCTAAGAAAGAAGGTGTGCAGAGAGCAAGGCTTAGATCCCTCCATCCTTCACCCCCACATCCTCCCAGACAGGAGGAATTTGCAGCCTTAAGACTTGGGGCTCAGACTTGGCACCAATTTTCTGGCCCCCCAGTGAGCTCCTTGCCAAAGCTGAACTTGGTGGGAGTCTACCACTGGAGGAGACGGATTTCTCAACCCGATTACAGTACAGGATTAAGCAGGGACATGAAAGAGGGTCGGGTGGGGAGCACTGGCAGCAGGGCTAATCCTAGCAACTAATCTCTGGCCCCTCCTTCATCCCTCAGTTATCCTTGACATTCCCCAGCCCCCCAGATTTCTTTCATCCCTAGTACTTACTCCTAGGGGAGCATATTCCTTCCATATTCCCATGAAGAATTTGAGATCCCAGAACCCAAGTGACTTGAGTGTAATAGAAAGTGCTGTGGCTCAGTCATGTGACCAGCCAGGACACTTCATACCCTCTCAGCCTGGAGGAGAAGGCTTGGACCTCAATGTGTAGACCAGGCCTGGGGTGCTGAGGGAACTCTGTTGTGAACTGCCCTACTGCTGTGCTATCTCTCCGGCCCCTGCACAAGGCTTCTTGTTAACATGACCTTTCAGCCATCTTTCAGGCTATAGCTCTCACCGCCCCAGCTCAGGGAAGCTGCTTCTCTGGCTTCCCATTGGGCTTCATTTTGCTTTCCAATGTATGAGGGGAAGGAAACTAACTCATTCCCTGCCATGAAGCACTTCTCTTGTAAACCTAAGGGATTAGGATCTGGGATCCCCCTTTTGCCAAATGGGGTCACTGAGGCCCAGATGGATTAGACAGGACCCCAGGATTACAGGTTGACTGCACAGAAGTACCCCCTGGGTGCCACCTCTGAGATTCGCATCAGGGCTAAGTCCTTTTTCTGGGAGCCTTGCTATGGGGCCCCAAGTAAGGACAGGAGGATGTAGCAGAGAGAAGCCTTATTCCTCTCTGCCATCCCACAGAGCTGACCCGGTGAAGTGTGGACGTACTCCCCAGCCGCTGTGGCCCCGGCCCCGCCTGACAGTATGAGCGGCTCCGACGCGGGCCTGGAGGAGGAGCCGGAGCTCAGCATCACGCTCACGCTGCGGATGCTAATGCATGGGAAGGTGTGTGACCGTGAGAGGCTTCACTGGGCTGTGCTGTGGGAAGATGGAGGGCAAAGCGAGGCTAGGCCTATCCATGGGCGGGGCTCACTTTATTTTCTTTTGTTTTGTTTTGTTTGATTTTGGACCACACTCAACGATGTCAGCTCAGGGGTTACTCCTGGCTATGCGCTCAGAAATTGCTCTTGGCTTGGGGGACCATATGGGACACCAGGGATTCGAACCTATGTCTGTCCTGGGTCAGCTGTGTGCAAGGCAAATGCCCTATCTACTGCTGCACTATGGCTCTGGTCCCTGTTTTATTTATTTATTTATTTATTTATTTATTTATTTATTTATTTATTTTGGTTTTTGGGCCACACCCGGTGACGTTCAGGGGTTACTCCTGGCTATACGCTCAGAAATCACTCCTGGCTTGGGGAAACATATGAGACGCCAGAGGATCAAACCACTGTCCATCCTAAGCTGGCGTACACAAGGCAGATGCGTTATGACTTGCGCCACTGCTCCGGCCCCCCTATTTTATTTTTTATAAAAATTTTTGGGGTTCCTTTTAATTGTTGGAAGGGGCTGGGGAGTTTGTATGGGAGGGTGCTTTGGTACCTCCATGACTTGGCTCTTATCTCTTTGTAGGAGGTGGGCAGCATCATTGGGAAGGTAGGTGCCAGCTTTGCTCTGTCTATGCTTTGTCTTTTGGGGGGCGGTTGGGTCGGTGTTACTTGGAGTTACTCCTGGCTTTGTGCTCAGAAATCACTCCAGGCAGGCTCAGGGGACTATCTGAGATGCCGGGAATCAAACCCGGGTCCATCCAGGGTTGGCTGTATGCAAAGCAAATGCCCTACCACTGAGCTATTGCTCCAGCCCCTATATTTGCTTTGTCTTGAGGCTATAGCCCCTGAGGCTATGAACAAAATCTGTTTTGTTTCCTGCAGAAAGGAGAGACAGTAAAGCGTATCCGAGAGCAGGTGAGGATGGCGTCTGGGGAAGGGGGGTTTGGAGGAGAAGGGAGGTCCCGGTTCCATCTTCTCTCTGAACCTCACCCTCTGAGATGGTGGGTGACTGTCCCAATCCTGGGTAGAGCCTGGTGAGTGGAGGGGCAGAGGGGGCAGACAGGTTGCTGGTGAGGAAATAGGAAGTGGGACAAGGATGTGCCTCAGGGGTACAGGGAAGCTGTACATGTGTGATGCCCTGGGTTTGGTCTGTGGTACCACCAAAGAAGCAGAGAAGGTGTTCCACTGCTCATGGCTTGTCTGTGTCTACAGAGCAGTGCCCGGATCACTATCTCTGAGGGCTCTTGTCCTGAGCGCATCACCACCATCACTGGCTCTACCGCTGCTGTCTTCCATGCAGTCTCCATGATTGCCTTCAAGTTGGATGAGGTCTGAGGCAGCCAAGGGCACTTCCCACCCTAGACCCTCAAGAAGAGGGTGGGCAGCCCAGGGTGGGGTTCTTTTTCTGGGATGAGCCTTGGGGAGATGGTTGGATTCCACTTTCATCCCTTAAATGGTGATCACGGTGCCCCTGAGGGGAGAGACACTCGGGCATAGTGAACCCATCATCTCTCCCTCCAGGATCTTTGTGCTGCGCCTGCCAATGGGGGGAGTGTTTCTAAGCCACCGGTGACCCTCCGTCTGGTCATCCCTGCCAGCCAGTGTGGCTCACTGATTGGGAAGGCTGGCACCAAGATCAAAGAGATCCGAGAGGTAAGGGGATCTCCGTGGGGAGTGGGGAGTGGGGGATCTGGCCTTATGGCTGCCTGTCCTGGTCTCCTCTGAATCTGGGTCTTGGGAGCAGTTGGAAGTGACTCCTGTCTTCCGCTTGCAGACCACTGGTGCCCAGGTACAGGTGGCAGGGGACCTGCTCCCCAACTCCACGGAGCGAGCTGTCACTGTGTCCGGGGTTCCTGACGCCATCATTCTCTGTGTGCGCCAGATCTGTGCTGTCATCCTAGAGGTACCGCCCTGGGGGCAGGGATGGGCAGGATTTAGGGCTCTAGGATGTCAAGGCCTATTAACTGGGGGGCTGTGCCTCAGGGACACAGGTCCCTTGTGTGTGTATGGTGGGAGCAATTGGGGGATGGGAATCAATGGGGCCTGAGTAAGGTCCTGAGACCATCTCCCCATTGTGCTCTCCAGTCCCCACCCAAAGGAGCCACCATCCCGTATCACCCAAGCCTCTCTTTAGGCACTGTCCTTCTCTCTGCCAATCAGGTGAGGTGGGGGGGACAGCAGTGGGGTGGGAGGGAGGATTGGGGTGGCAAAAGGGTCAGGAGGAAGTTAGGGGACAGAGAGACAGGAGAGGAGTGACTTGCCCAACTGCCTCTTCTTTTGTTTTGTTTTGTTTTTTGGTTTTTGGGCCACACCCGGTGACGCTCAGGGGTTACTCCTGGCTATGTGCTCAGAAGTCGCTCCTGGCTTGGGGGACCATATGGGACACCGGGGGATCGAACCGTGGTCCGTCCTAGGCTAGCGCTGGCAAGGCAGGCACCTTACCCAACTGCCTCTTCTTGTCATGTCACTAACCTCCTCTCACCCACTGTGTTCCTACAGGGCTTCTCTGTCCAGGGTCAGTATGGGGCTGTGACCCCAGCTGAGGTAAGTGACCTACAGCCTGGGGCACACACCCCTTACTGAGCCCAGCCTCCCTGGACATCTGACCTCTCTTCTTGGTCACAGGTCAGCAAGCTGCAGCAGCTCTCAGGCCACGCCGTTCCCTTTGCCTCACCCAGTATGGTGCCAGGTGAGCAGGCCCTGGAGAGGGGCTGATGCATTTGCCAGGGGCTAGACAGCACCTCTGGGATGGGCCAGAGAGGCAGAAAAAGCCCAGAACCATGCCCAGTTTTTTTTTTTTTTTATATTCCATATAGGACTGGATCCTGGTACCCAGACCAGCTCGCAGGAATTCCTGGTTCCTAATGATGTGAGCAGGGGCAAATGGGATATTGGAAAGTGGCTCTGGGGTCTGGATCTGGATTTGGGTTGACTCTTACGTCCTTCTCTCCCCCACCCCGAAGCTGATCGGCTGCGTGATTGGGCGCCAGGGCAGCAAGATCAGTGAGATCCGGCAGATGTCAGGGGCGCACATCAAGATCGGGAACCAAGCAGAGGGTGCCGGGGAGCGGCACGTGACCATCACTGGCTCGCCGGTCTCTATCGCCCTGGCCCAGTACCTCATCACTGCCTGGTGAGTGTGGGGTGCGGTGGGCACACCAGGATGGGGGGCCCTGTGCTTTGCTTGCTTGGGAAAGGCACAGGGGGGCCCCCGGGATGCTTACCGTCTTTCTCTGAGCCTGTCCTGTGCCATCTAGACCCGCCTGACTCACTCCATCTTGCCCCATCTCCCTTCTCTCTATATGCCCCTCATGTCCTTCCATCACCCTCGTGTCCCTTCACCCCAGGGTCTGTGACCTCCCTGCTCCCCACCTACCTGGTACCAGCCTGCCCTTCCTTCCCTCCCTGGCCCTCTTGGCCCCTCGCCCCGTCTTCTTCCCAAACACATCCACTCCTGTTCAGTGTTCTCCACTCCTCTCTCCTGTTCTCATCTAACCTCCCTTCTGATATTTGCCCTCATTGCCCCCTCTCTCACCCTGCCTTTCCCTTCATCTCCCCCCATATATCCCTCTTTTCAGTCTAGAAACGGCCAAGTCTACCTCTGGGGGGACGTCCGGCTCAGCCCCTGCAGACCTGCCTGCCCCCTTCTCACCACCCCTGACCGCCCTGCCCACGGCTCCCCCAGGCCTGCTGGGCACACCCTATGCCATCTCCCTCTCCAACTTCATCGGCCTCAAGCCTGTGCCCTTCTTGGCTCTACCACCTGCTTCTCCAGGGCCGCCTCCTGGCTTGGCGGCCTACACCGCCAAGATGGCAGCGGCCAATGGGAGCAAGAAAGCTGAGCGGCAGAAATTCTCTCCCTACTGAGGCCGGCTGGCAGAGGCAGAGGCGCAGGAGCAGGGGACCGCCGGCGGGGGGCTGCCTCTGCACCCCACCTGCCCGAGGAAACTCCGAATGCCGCTAATGCCCAGACGCATGGATGCATCCCTTCACCCTGCCCCGGCCTGTGGGGGTTCCTCCTCTTGGATGGGCGCAGTTCTGGGCCCAAGGTTCTGGGAGCTGCAGCAGTCCCAAGATAGTCACTCCCCGACTTCGTGCTTGGATGCAGGGAGCATCCTTAGTGCTTTGGGGAGGGGGGATTACTCATGCCCTCCTCATCCTTTAGGGCTTCCTAGCTTACTGCCCCCCTCGGTGGGGATCAGGGAGGAGGGCTGGAGGGTGGTTGGGGGCCCACGCTTCCCACCCCCACCTCCCTTGCGGATTCCTGCTCTTCCACTGAGACCTTTTTGACTGGAATGGACTGGCTGGGCCTGGCAACCCAGGGAGGGAATGCTGCTGCTGCTGGGGAAAGAGGGGTGGGTTGGGGTGGGGGACCGGCAAGGCGGGGAGGAGCCGCGGGCTCAGCAGCAGATACTCTGTACAGTTTTTTCAATCCCTGTTTTTGAATAAATATTCTCAGAGACCAGGAAGCTGTGAAACACTGTGGGTGTTGTGGGTGGTGAATTCCCCCTGGGGAAATGGGTGTGACTGAGACTCCCAGGGATGGGACCCCCCCACACACACACACACACTTAAATCTGTGAGTTCTGCCAGTTCCAGCTGGGCCCCTGGCCTCTTCCAAATGCCAGTTCTGGGGCTTCAGACCCTTAGAATACCATGATGCACAGCCTTCTGCCTCTGGCAGCCAACAGAGCCAGTTGTTGGCCGGGTCTTTGAGAAGTGGATGGAGACGTTCCAGAAGCTTTGACCTGCCTCTCCTCATCACAGACGTCAGGAAAGTCTTCCCGAATGTCTTCTCCACTCCTTTCCTCCTGCTGTGGCTGTCACCCAGGCCCTGCCCTGCCCGGCCTGTCCTTTGGCTGTGAGCCCTTCGGCCTTCTCTGTGTCCCTGCCTACCTCCACTCCTTTGGCCTGGCCACCATCCATGAGTGTCCAAGCTGCCTAAGCTGAAGGAACTCTTAGTCATGGTCCAGGGTACAGAGGGAAAGCCAAGGTCTGTGGAAGGGTACATCTGTGCACCAGGGCACATGAGCCAGGACTCCTGGCTCCCAGAAGCCTCTGGACCTCACCAGACAGCAGCATCTTTGCTCCTGTTCCAGAGCTGGAAGTCACGGCAGGGCACCTGCCAACGCTTGTGCAGGGGGCTGGATGGGCTCCTTCTGATACCAGCCTCCTTTCTGTAGTCCTGGGCTCAGCTTGGGAGAGGGCTCTCCCTTTGGGTGGGCTCCAGCATGTTCACATTCCTTTCTGTCCAAAGCTTGGGCTTGATCTGATGCTTCAACAGGGCCCTTTGGAGGTCCCTGGAGGTGCCTCAGCAGTGTCCCCGGGCGCCAGGCCTTGGGAATACAGGCCCTTGGAGACCTGGGCAGGGCTTGGCGGGCCAGACGGCCTAGAGCCCGGCGCACAGGGCGCTGGAGCAGGCCATACAGAAAGGGGTGCACTGCGAAAGCCGAGTAGGCCATCCAGGTGACTGCTGTCTCTGCTGCTGCGGCCTGTGCTGCGGGTGCCAAGCATGCACAGCCGTAGGGCAGCCAACAGGCTGCAAACTGGCCCACAGCCAGTGCTGGGGCCAGGGCTGCCTTGGCCCCAGCCAGACGTGGCCGGAGGGGTGGCAGGATGGAGAGGCGACTGTCCAGTGAGTCGGAACGAGGCCGGGCCTCGCGTGAGGGCCTTGGGGGTCTCAGGGCTGCACGACGGGCCACCAAGAAGATGCTGCTGTAGGCCCCGAGCAGCAGGAGGGCGGGGAGCGCGAAGGCCAGCAGTGCCCAGAGTGGTCGGAAGGGCCCCAGGCCCCCAGCCAGGACAGAGCAGCTAGCCGGGGCAGGAGGTGGTGCAGGCGGGGGCCCCAGCAGGGCAAGCGCGCCCAGCAGCCCGGCTGCAGCCCAGAGCGTGGTGAGCACCAGGGTGGGCGTTGGGCGTGAGCCTGGGTGCAAGGGATGCACGATGAGGCGGTAGCGTGCCAAGCCCAGGGCTGCCACTGCCAGGGTGCAGGCAGGCAGCAGAGCCGCCGAGAGGAAGCGTGCGGCCCGGCAAGGCGTTGGGCCCAGGTACACCCGGCCCAAGCCCGGCGGGGAGGCCAACAGGCCCAGAGGCATGATGGTGGAGGCTGCCAGCAGGTCCACGATGCACAGATGTACCAGGTAGAGGGCATCACTCAGCCCTGGCGTGCGCAGGACCACCAGCAGCAGCCCACCGTTGCCCAGCAGCGCAGCCACCTCCACCAAAGCTGCCAGGATCAGTGCCATGGAGCCTGGAGTGCCTGTGATGGTGCTCAGGCTTCACCCTGGACTGGGATGCAGAGAAGAAATAGGGTGTCTCCTCCTCCAACATCCCTACGCACCCACCCACCCACCCACCTATGCTCTTCCCTGGGATTTTGAGCCTCCGGCCTCTCACCTCACAGGCTGTCCATGCACTGTCTCCTTTGCCCAGGTTGCCATCTTCTCGGGTGCTTGGCTAGTCCCATGAAGGGGACCACAGGCAGGAGTGCAGGCTTGTTTCTCTAAGCCAGCAACTCAGTTCCTGCTGGGGATGGGACCGGCTGTCACTTTGATGCTGCCTGGAGAGACAGAAGAGCTGGCAAGGGAGGGGCAGGGCCTGGCACCACAACACACACACACACACACCCCCTCCTGGGTCCTAGCAGCTGCCAGCTGGAGGCTAGAGGCTCTGCTTTGCAAGTGCTTGGGGGTGCCTCCCAGGCCAGCTCAGAGCAAGGGACAGGCTGGAGAACAGGCAGGACAGTAGAGTGTGGGTTTGGGAGTCAGTCCGATCCCTGCTCTGCCTTTTCCAGGGGTGACATGTGACTCCCCATCTGCTGTCCCCTTACGTTCTTATGTGAGTGTTGCGGGGAGTGGCAATTAGATCATTCAGCCCTGGTACTGGGAAGGGAACTAAAGGGACACAGATAAGAACTGGAACAATGAGTCTTGGGTATCCTTTGGGCTGTAGAAAGGTCATGTCTCTTAGAAAGGGAGATACTGGCTTCCAGAGCCATAGTCCAGCAGGTAGGGCACTTGCTGTGTATGAGGCAACCTTGGTTTGGTCCCTGGCATCTGAACACTGTCAGGAGTGATTCTTTTTTTGTTTGTTTGTTTGTTTTTGGGCCACACCCATTTGACGCTCAGGGATTACTCCTGGCTATGCGCTCAGAAATCGCCCCTGGCTTGGGGGGACCATATGGGACGCTGGGGGTGGGGGTGGGGATCGAACTTCGGTCAGTCCTACGCTAGCGCTTGCAAGGCAAACACCTTACCTCTAGCGCCACCTTCCTGGCCCCAGGAGTGATTCTTTTTTTTTTTTTTTTTTTTTTTTTTTGGTTTTTGGGCCACACCCGGTGATGCTCAGGGGTTACTCCTGGCTATGCGCTCAGAAGTCGCTCCTGGCTTGGGGGACCATATGGGACGCCGGGGGATCGAACCGCGGTCTGTCTCCTAGGCTAGCGCAGATAAGGCAGGCACCTTACCTCGAGCGCCACCGCCCGGCCCCAGGAGTGATTCTTGAGTGTAGTGAGGAACCAGCCCTAGGCACTGCCAAAAGTGTCTCCCAAATCAAAATGTATATAGAAAGAGAGGGTTCAATTTTTACGAGGAAGACAAATCAAGGACTTAACACCTAGTAGATATTTGATATTATTTAGTTACTTGGCACAGAATAGCTGCTTCTGGACGAGAACAGAACTTAAAGGCAATGACTGGTTTTGTTTTGTTTTGTTTGTTTGCTGCGAACAAACAAGTCCGCTCAGGTTAAGAGCTCCATGATGGGAGTACAGTGAAGTACAGTGGATAGAGTTATTTGCCTTGCATGTGGTCAACTGAGTTTGATCCTTGGCATCCCTTATGGTTTCCTGAGCACTATTGGGTGTGGCCCGAAATACACAGCAAAACAAAAATCCCCGAGCTTTTGTCTGGAAAACACTGGAAAACTCTTAGGGCATGTGAGTTAAGGGCACTTGGAAAAGATCCCCACCTTCCATGTTTCTGGTCAGGCATGAAATCCAGTCCTAATCAGTCAGCATATGGTACCCGCACGCCCCTCCAGGTGGTTGGCTTAGGAAAAGCCTGTGGCTCTTGGTTTTTCTCCTTTAGTTTTTGGGTTCATCTGGCTAAACTCTGGACTTATTCCTGCTCTCTGCTTAAGGGTTACTTCTGATGGTGCTGAGGTCCAGGGATCAATATGCCATAAAATGCATACAAGTCTTAGTCCCTTTGCTATCTCTCTGCCCCCCCCCAAAGCCATGTGGCTTTTATGGATTATAGTTTCACAAACCCCCATCTACATCCTGAGAGTATTTATATCCAGGGTAGTGACTTGTCTTCCAAACCATGTTTGGTTTAGGGCAGAATGGCCCATTTGGGACATTAGAATCCCTTTCTTTTGTTTTTGTTTTTGTGCCACACCTGGCAGCACTCAGGGGTTACTCCTGGCTCTGCATCCAGAAATCACCCCTGGTAGGCTCAGGGGACCAGATGGGGTGCTGGGGATCGAAATTAAACCCGGGTCCTTCTAGATCTGCGGCATGCAAGGCAAACACCCTACTGCTGTGCTATATCACTCTGGCTTTATTAAAATCCCGTTTCCTTCCATCTTCCTTACAGGTGAGAGTTCTTTCTTCTTCTTGTTAATGCCAAGATTGTCTCATCTTCCCCTTTGATAGTTTTATTTCTTCCCTGTATTGAATTCCTGCTGGAAAAATTTAGAATGATTTCAGTTTTGCTAACAATGATTTTGTTTGGGGGGACAGTGTGTGTGTGTGTGGGGGGGGTTAACACCCAGTAGTGTTCAGGGGTTAGACCTGAATTTTGCATTCAGATATCACTCCTGGAAAGCTCTGAGGACTAGACAAGATACTGGGGATCAAATCTAGGTTGGCTGAGTGCAAGGCAAATGCCCTATTCACTATACTATTGCTCCAGCCCCAGGATTTCTTGTTTTACTTTTGGGATACACTTGCGGTGCTCCGGGGTTACTCCTGGGTCTGCATTCAGAAATCACTCCTGGGATGCCAGGGAATGAACAAGATCAGCTGTGTGCAAGGGAAACACCCTACTCTCTGCGTTATCATTCCAGCCTCCAGCCTCAACTTTCTGGTTTATTTATTTATTTATGTATGTATTTATTTATTTTTGGGCCACACCCAGTGATGCTCAGGTTTTACTCCTAGCTATGTGCTCAGAAATTGCTCCTGGCTTGGGCTTAGGGGAGTCATATGGGACGCTGAGGAATCGAACCAGGGTCCATCCTGGGTAAGCTGCACAAGGCAAACACCATATTGCTGCCCCACTGCTCCGGCTTTTCTGGTTTATTTTTTGAAAATAAATATGAACTATCAGGGTCTGATATCAGCACAGTGGACAGGGTGTTTGCCCTGTACATAGCCTATCCAAATTTTGTCTCCTGCATCCCATATGGTCCCCTCAGCCTGCCAGGAGTGATTTCTGAACAGTGTCAGGAGTAACCCCTAAGCACTGCCAGGTGTGCCCCCTCCAAAAACAAACAAACAAACAAACAAACAAACAAAACCAACCAAAAAAAGGCAAAACAAAGAAAGTAATGGCCTTCCTACCATAGTTGGGAGGGAATAGGGAACAGGGGTGGAAGAAGCGCCCTTTGGAACACACATTTTATATAGAATGGACCTTTGAAGGTTATGTTAATTTTCCTTATCTTGAATCAATGAATATGAGGAACCCCTCTCTTAAAGAACAAAACAAGGGCCCAGAGAGATAGCGCAGCGGTGTTTGCCTTGCAAGCAGCCCATCCAGGACCAAAGGTGGTTGGTTCGAATCCTGGTGTCCCATATGGTCCCCCGTGCCTGCGAGGAGCTATTTCTGAGCAGACAGCCAGGAATAACCCCTGAGCACCGCCAGGTGTGGCCCAAAAACCAAAAAAATAAATAAAAGAACAAAACAAATGAGGTTATATATGAACAACTGAAGAGAAGTAACTAATCCAAGTAACATTTAGTCTGTATTCAGTTTATTACTTTGGCCATTCACTCTCAATCTACAGACCAAAATGTTAGGCTGTTGAGATGATGCAGTGGGCAGGGCACTTGCTTTGCATGTGGCTGAACTGAGTTCAATCCCCGGCACTGTAGGGTCTCCTGAACCCGCCAGAAACAATTTTTTTTTTTTTTTTTTTGGTTTTTGGGTCACACCTGGCAGTGCTCAGGGGTTACTTCTGGATCTATGCTCAGAAATCACTCCTGACAGGCTCAGGAGACCATATGGGATGCTGGGATTCGAACCACCGACCTTCTGCATGCAAGGCAAACACTTACCTCCATGCTATCTCTCCGGCCCCCCAGATGTAATTCTTTTTTTTTGTTTGTTTTGTTTTTTTGGGCCACACCCAGCAGTGCTCAGGAGTTACTCCTGGCTGTCTGCTCAGAAATAGCTCCTGGCAGGCACGGGGGACCATGTGGGACACCCGGATTCAAACCAATCACCTTTGGTCCTGGATCAGCTGCTTGCAAGGCAAACACCGCTGTGCTATCTCTCTGGGCCCCACTCTCTGAGTGCAGAGCCAGAGGTAACTCCTGAACCCTAACAAGTGTGGCCCCAAAACAAAACTAAAGACCAAAATGTCATCGTGAATAATATTCACTAATTATAGATTTCTGCTTAGAAAGTGTTTTTCACAATGGCATGAGTACAGCAATTCTGAAACTGTTTTTGTTCAGGAGCCAGTCCCCCACAATATATTTTTTTGGTTTTTGTGTCACGCCCGGCAGCCCTCAGGGGTTACTCCTGGCTCCGTGCTCAGAAATCATTCCTATGGTAGTGCAAGCAGTAGGGCATTTGCCTTGCATGTGCTAACCTAGGATGAACCGCGGTTTGATCCCCCGACTTCCCATATGGTCCCCCACGCTAGGAGCGATTTCTGAGCACAAAGCCACGAGTATCCCCTGAGCATCACCGGGTATGGTCCAAAAACCAAAACCAAAACAAAACAAAAAAAAAAAAATCGCTCTTGGCAGGCTCCGGGGACCATAAGGGATGCTGGAGATCAAACCCGGATCTGTCCTGGGTCATCTGCATGCAAGGCAAATGTCCTACCACTGAGCTATTGCTCTGCACCACCCTAAATTTTTTGAGGGGGGAGGGTTTTGGGTCACATCCGGCAGCGCTCAGGGGTTACTCCTGGCTCTACCCTCAGAAATTGCTCCTGGCAGGCTCGGGGGACCTTATGGGATGCCAGGATTTGAACCACCGACCTTCTGCATGCAAGGCAAACACCTTACTGCCATGCTATCTCTCCAGCCCCATCCCCCAAATATTTTGTGTGGAATTGATAGGAATTAGAAATGGGAGGAATAGGGGCTGGAGAGATAGCATGGAGGTAAGGCATTTGCCTTTCTTTTTTTTTTTTTTTTGTGGTTTTTGGGTCACACCCGGCAGTGCTCAGGGGTTACTCCTGGCTCCATGCTCAGAAATTGCTCCTGGCAGGCACGGGGGACCATATGGGACGCTGGGATTCGAACCGATGACCTCTTGCATGAAAGGCAAACGCCTTACCTCCATGCTATCTCTCCAGCCCCGGCATTTGCCTTTCATGCAGGAGGTCATCGGTTCAAATTCCAGTGCCCCATAGGGTCCCCCCTGCCCAGGAGCAATTTCTGAGCCTGGAGCCAGGAATAACCCCTGAGCACTGCTGGGTGTGACCCACAAAAAAAAAAAAAAGAAAAAAAAAAGAAAAAGAAAGAAAGAAACGGGAGGAATAGATATGGTGTTGGGGAAGGATGAAAGAAATTGGTGTTGGGTTGGAATTGGAAAAATAGAGGTGAACAGCTAGATTTGTTTTTCCCCACATCCTGTTTCCTAACTCTCTTTGCTATGATAACTGGAAAACAGCGCCACCCTCACTAGTACCAGCAAACATACCTGCTGCCCAGATGTAAATATTATTTCTAAGTCTAGGAAACCAGGGAGCCTTGAAGTTTTTTTTGTGCAAGATAAGATGAGCCGGGAAGTAGAAATTAAACTGGAAAACAAGCACTTGATCAGAAGCTGGTGGAAAGCAGGAGCCAGCTTGAGGAGCACCTAGTGGTGAACTCTGGGACATTTTGTGGGTGACAGTTCAAGTGGTGGAACGCATGCCTGGTGTGTGCAAGTCTCTGAATTCAGTCCCTGGCACTCCATGACCCTCATGGAGCCTGGAGATGACCCTGGTGACTTCTGAGCATTTGGCTGCGAGTAGCCTCAGCTCCCAACACTGCTAGGTGTGGCCTCTATATAAAAATTTGGGACTGGGCTGGAGGGCGAAGAGATAGTATGGAGGTAGGGTGTTTGCCTTGCATGCAGAAGGGCCGTGGTTTGAATCCCAGCAACCCATATGGTCCCCTGAGCCTGCCAGGAGCGATTTCTGAGCGTAGAGTCAGGAGGAACCCCTGAGCACTGCCGGGTGTGACCCCCAAGAAACAAAAACAAACAAACAAACAAAAACAAATTTGGCACAGTGGCTAGAGTGATAGCACAGCGTAGGGCGTTTGCTTGCACGCAGCCAATTCAGGACGAATGGTGGTTTGAATCAGTTCATCCCATATGGTTCCCCTGTGCCTGCCAGGAGTGATTTCTGAGTGCCGCCGGATGTGACCCAGAAACAAACAAAATTTGGGGGACAATTTTGAAATAAAAATAAGTAATAATACGGGCCAGAGAGACAGTATAGCAGAAAGAGTGCTTGTCTTGTGTGCATTTTTGAACCCTATCACCTTATCTGGTCCCCTTAACTGATCCGTGACTACAGTGCCAGGAGAAATTATTGAGCACTGCTGGGTGTAACTCCAAAAAAAACAAAAAACAAAAAAAAAACAGAAAAGAAGTTAATAATGGATCATTACATAAATTCAAACTCTATGCACCCTGGGCCCGGAGAGATAGCACAGCAGCGTTTGCCTTGCAAGCAGCCGATCCAGGACCAAAGGTGGTTGGTTCGAATCCCGGTGTCCCATATGGTCCCCGTGCCTGCCAGGAGCTATTTCTGAGCAGACAGCCAGGAGGAACCCCTGAACAGTGCTGGGTGTGGTCCAAAAACTAAAAAAAAAAAAAACAAAAACAAAAAAACAAAAAACTCTATGCACCCATACTGATAAGAAATAAAGGGGAGGGGCCAGAGAGATAGCAGGGAGGTAGAGCATTTGCCTTGCATGCTGAAGAACAGTGGTTTGAATCCTGGCATCCCATATGGTCCCCCTTCCCTACCAGGAGTGATCTCTGAGCACAGAGCCAGGAGTAATCCCTGAGTGTTGCCGGGTATGACCCCAAAACCAAAATAAATAAATAAATAAAGGGGAATAGTTATAAAGATTAGTAATTATAAAAGGCTGATAGAATTAAATAACTATTATTTGCAATCATCTTGTCAAATATCAATTCAAGTAATAGATGTCAAGTAAGAATCACAATGGACGCACGGTGTGATCATGGGGAGTTCGTGTTTCTCTGCCAGTGGTGGTCTGGGTAGGCCTACAGGGCAACAGTGCCAACATGATGAGCAGATGACCAGGCCAAATGCCCTTGACGCTTCTGCCTGACAAAGCCGAAGTCTGCTGTTGCAAGTCAGCCCCTGAAGAGGTTGACTGATGGAGGGATGGAGGACGAGGTCTTTCCCCTCCAGCTCGGAGCACGCGTCTGCCACCTCTGAGGTGAAGTGGCGGGCAAAAAGCTCGCAGACAGTCAGGCTTGTGGAAAATATTAGCTTTATTTGGTGGACAAGATTGAAGTCCAAAGACTCAGCCTCAGTTCCAGCAAAAAGCCCCTTGCCTTCCACAGACCCTTGTTTTTATCCCCCAGAATCAGGTACCACCCAATGGTGGAAGCAGAATCAGGTACCACCCTAGGGTGGGGGCAGAACGCCAGGGCACAATCACTGATCAGGGTAGGGTCAGTAACATAATAATCTCATAAAATGTTTACATACACAACAGTCTGCTGTTCCCAGACTCAGCAACTGGTTGGTGCCTCTTCTACACAGGTGAGAAGGGCTTCTGCTAGGACCTGATTGATAACGCGGAACAATAGGAACCCTGGTGCCCTAGATTTAGAAATAGTATTTTATGGGGCCGGGCGGTGGCGCTGGAGGTAAGGTGCCTGCCTTGCCTGCGCTAGCCTAGGACGGACCGCTGTTCGATCCCCCGGCGTCCCATATGGTCCCCCAAGAAGCCAGGAGCAACTTCTGAGCGCATAGCCAGGAGTAACCCCTGAGCGTCACAGGGTGTGGCCCAAAAAAAAAAAAAAAAGAAATAGTATTTTATATCTGGGCAGTGGCGCTGCAGTAGCTTTTTTGTGGGATATCATCCGGTTTTTTTTTGTTTTTTGTTTTTTTTTTTTATTTTTGGGTCACACCCAGCAGCGCTCAGGGTTTACTCCTGGCTCTGTGCTCAGAAGTCGCTCCTGGCAGGCTTAAAGGACCATATGGGATGCTTGGAATTGAACCAGAGTCTGTCTGGGGTTGGCCACGTGCAAGGCAAAGACCTACCCTTATGCTATCACTCTGGCTCCATCATCTTCTTTTATATATATTTTTCCCTCTCCCTCCTTCTGATATCATTATTTATTTATTTATTTATTTATTTATTTTGGTTTTGGGTCACACCCAGTAGCGCTCAGGGGTTACTTTTAACTCTATGCTCAGAAATCACTCCTGGCAGGCTCGGGGGACCATATGGGATGCTGGGATTCGAACACTGTTCTTCTGCAGGCAAGACAAATGCCCTACCTCTATGCTATCTCTATGGCCCTGTAATATCATCTTTTAAAATAGCAAGACTATCTGTACACTGTGATGGAGCATGATAAGTTTGCCTATATAAAGTCATATTAAGGGGCTGGAGCGATTGCACAGCGGTAGGGCCTTGCATGCGGCCAACCTGGGACAGACCTGGGTTTGATTTTTTTCCTGGGGTTTGATTCTTGTTTTGTTTTTTGTTTTTTTTGGTTTTTTTTTGGGGGGGGAGGGGAGGGAGGCCACACCAGTAACGCTCAGGGGTTACTCCTGGCTATGTGCTCAGAAGTCGTTCCTGGCTTGAGGGACCATATGGGACACTGGGGGATCGAACCGCGGTCCTTCCTAGGCTAGCACTGGCAAAACAGACATCTTACCTCTAGCACCACCGCGCAGGCCTCTTGGGTTTTATTCTCAACATCTCATATGGTCCCTCAAGCCTGCTAGGAGTGATTTCTGAGTGCAGAGCCAGGATTAACCTCTGAGTGCCATTGAGTGTGGCCCCAAAACAAACGAAAAAATAAAGTCACATCCAGATGATTTTTTTTTCTTTTCTTTTCTTTTTTTTGAGGGGTCACACCCGGCAGTGCTCAGGGGTTACTCTTGGCTCTATGTTCAGAAATCGTTCCTGGCAGGCTTGGGGGACCATATAGGATGCTGGGATTCAAACCACTGACCTTCTGTATGCAAGGCAAACACCTTACCTCCATGCTATCTCTCCGGCCCCCAGATGATTTTCTTGAAAAAGATAAAAACAAAAAAAAACCTTACATGCTGGGGCTGGAGCAATAGCACAGCAGTATGACATTTGCCTTGCAAGCGGCCAATCCAGGACCGACCTTGGTTCGATCCCCGGCGTCCCAAATGGTCCCCCAAGCCAGGAGCTATTTCTGAGTAATCCCTGAGTATCACCGTGTGTGCCTCCCCTCCCCCACCAAAAAAGAAAAGAATAAAAGGAAAAAGAAAAACTTGCATGAGATCTCTGAAATCCACCCAGTGTGTTGAAGTCTAAAATGCCTGCTCAGGTTTCACTAGAGTGTTTATTTCCAAATCTTATGGAATGTGTTTCTGTGAGATCTGAAGTTTATGTGAATTTGAGTAATAATTTCTTTGTGTGTGTGTGTGTGTGTGTGTGTGTGTGTTTGTGTTGGGTCACACCCGGCAGCTCTCAGGGGTTCCTCCTGGCTCTACGCTCAGAAATCGTTCCTGGCAGGCTCGGGGGACAGTAGGGGATGCCGGGATTTGAACCACTGTCCTTCTGCATGCAAAAAAAATGCCCTGCCTCCATGCTATCTCTCTGGCCCATGAGTAATAATTTCTATTGTGACTAAAATGGTAACCATGAAAAAGATCACAATAGATGTTAAAGGTCATCAGTAAAATTATTAGGAATGAAATGCTGAGTCATAGAGGTAGTATAGGGGTTTATGTTGCTTGCTTTGCACATGGCCAGTTCTGCCCAGTTCTTTTTGTTTGTTTGTTTGTTTGTTTGTTTTATGGGTCATACCCGGCAGTGCTCAGGGGTTACTCCTGGCTCTACACTCAGAATTCGCTCCTGGCAGGCTCAGGGGACCATATGGGATGCCGGGATTCAAACCACCGACCTTCTGATTGCAAGGCAAATGCCTTACCTCCATGCTATCTCTCCGCCCCCCCCCCCCCGCCCAGTTCTTTTTTTTTTTTTAATTATCTTTATTTAAACACCGTGATTACAAATATAATTGTACTTGTATGATTACAGACAGTCATGTAAAGAACACCCCCTTCACCAGTGCAGGATTTCCACCACCAATTTCCCAGAAGTTCTAATCCTTGATACCTCATATAGCTCCCCAAGAAACATCTGGGATCATTTTTTTAAATTTTAGGTTTTGGGGGCCGGAGAGATAGCATGGAGGTAAGGCGTTTGCCTTTCATGCAGGAGGTCATCGGTTCGAATCCCAGCGTCCCATATGGTCCTCCGAGGCTGCTAGGAGCGATTTCTGAGCATAGAGCCAGGAGTAACCCCTGAGCAATGCCGAGTGTGACCCAAAAACCAAAAAAATAAAAATAAATTAAAAAAAATAAAATTTAGGTTTTGGCTACACCTAGTGATACTCAGGATTTATTCCTTGCTCTGTGCCCAGGGATAACTCCTGGTGATGCTTAGGGAACTATTTAGGATGACAGGATTCAAACCCTGGGTTGGTTGGTTGCGCGAAAGGCAAATGTCCTAAAAAAAAAAAAAAAAAAAAAAAAAAAAAGGGCCCGGAGAGATAGCACAGCGGTGTTTGCCTTGCAAGCAGCCGATCCAGGACCAAAGGTGTTTGGTTCGAATCCCGGTGTCCCATATGGTCCCCCGTGCCTGCCAGGAGCTATTTCTGAGCAGACAGCCAGGAGTAACCCCTGAGCACTGCCGGGTGTGGCCCAAAAACCAAAAAAAAAAAAAAAAAAAAGAAAGGCAAATGTCCTACCCACTCCAGCCCCTGTGGTCACTTCTAAGCCAGGATTAACTCCTAACCACTATTAGCTGTGGCCTGCTGATCACCAAGTTTGATCAAAATCAGAGGTAGAGAAATAGTACAGAGGTTAAGGCTCTTACCTTGCACGAAACTGCAGTTGCAGTACTGGTTTGAATTCTTGCCCTAGCCCTGGTTTTACAGGAATCTGGTTCCCAAGTAACAGTAGGGGGTCACTCCTGAGTGATCAGGAGTGAGATACAGACTCAGGATGAGATGCAATCATTGCATGTAGCATCTGATCCTAGGTCTGCTTTCCAGTGTCTGCACCCCTTGTGTGTGGCTGGTACTATGGGGGTTATAGTAAAGGTGGCATAGTAAATGAAGAACTGGTGTGTGTGTGTGTGTGTGTGTGTGTGTGTGTGTGTGTGTGTGTGTGTGTGTGTAGAAATAGTATAGCAGGTAGAATGTCTGCCTTGCATGTAGCTGAGTATTTATTTGTTTATCTTATTTATTTTTTTTGCCATACCCAGTGGTTACTCCTGGCTCTACTCTCAGGAATCACTTCTATTGGTGCTGGGGGGAACTATATGGGATCGAACCTAGGTCAGCTATATCCAAGGTAATGGGCATTTGTTCCCTGGGACCCCATATGGAGCCCTGAAGACCCTCCAGGAGTGATCCAAAGGTAATCCCTGAATACCACAGGGTGTATGTGAGGTTCTGCTTCCCCCAATGCCCTCAACTTTCTATTGAAATGTTAATATCACCTGTATGGTCAGACTTGTGATGCGGGGAGGGGGGTATCTTGAATAAAGAATAATAGAGTTTGGCTAGAGGGCAGGTAGGGGAGAGTCAAAGGAGCAGCAGACAAGAAGCTGCTTGGAAAAGGCTTATGATAGAAGAAGCCATGTGAGGAAATGGACATGGCGGATGGGGCCTTGAATAAGCCGAGCTGTCTCTTGACTGCTTGTGGTTATTTCTCTGCCATTATTCTGTGCCATTTAGACCCATGCCGAGAAAGACCTCACCCAACACTAGCACTATATATTTTAATATTAAAGCAATAGGTGTGGCCTAATATAAAAAGCAAAAAAAGGGGCCGGCGAGGTGGCACTAGAGCTAAGGTGTCTGCCTTGCAAGCGCTAGCCAAGGAAAGATCGAACCGCAGTTTGATCCCCCGGCATCCCATATGGTCCCCCCAAGCCAGGGGCAATTTCTGAGCACTTAGCCAGGAGTAACCCCTGAGCATCAAACAGGTGTGGTCCAAAAAAAAAAAAAAGCATAACTGGACTCCGCTGATACATTTAACATAACTCCAGTTATGCTTTTTTTTTTGTTTTTTTTTTTGGGCCACACCTGTTCGATGCTCAGGGGTTACTTCTGGCTAAGCGCTCAGAAATTGCCCCTGGCTTGGGGGTACCATATGGGATGCCGGGAGATCGAACCGCCGTCCTTCCTTGGCTAGTGCTTGTTGTAAGGCAGACACCTTACCTCTAGCGCCACCTCACCGGCCCCTACATTCAACTCTTGTATATTTGAGTTATCAGACTTATAGATGTTTGGTGCCAAGGCAAAATCTGAATAAGCAGGAACTGAATAACCAGGTGGATTCTCAAATGGCCAACAGTTCTGAGTTGATGGGCAGAGTTTATTCTGAAGAACCCATTACCAGAAGAAGATGTTATGGTGATATAGTGATATCTATAGAACTCTGTGTGTGTGTGTGTGTGTGTGTGTGTGTGTGTGTGTGTGTGTGTGTGTGTGTGAGTCATATCAGCTGTCGTGAGTGCTGCTCCCCAGAGTATGGCAGAAGGGTCATGTGATGTGTTACTTGGAGAACAAGGAGGCCTCAGCTGGACAGGTGCCGCACAGACAACAGAGGCTGTGTGGTGAGCAAATACAATATTTAATAGATTTTCTGTACATGTTTGAAGTGCACTCACTGGCCCATGCAGAAGTGGGACCAAGCCCCCTTTAGCCTGTCTTACCTCACAGCCTTAACCAGGCTGTCACACATGTGTCCCTGATCCATCCACCCATCATGGAGGGAGGCCCATGACCACTGGGGCCTCAGCCTTGACAGGGCTACCACAGATGGGAGAGGTTTAGTGGTTATTGACTGGGACACAAAAGGGAAATGGAATATGGATACAAGAAAGGGTAATGGGGGTCTCAAAGGTAGTCAGGAAGAAGGAAGGCAATGAGGTATCCGTGGCAGGGCCTCGGCAGCTCAGAGGCGAATCTCCAACAGGTAGCGGAGGCGGCACTGGCTTTCCTGGTAGATGAGATACTCACTCTGGGAGAAGTGGGAACTCTGGAATTCTGGGCAGACCTTGGGTGGACCCTGCGGCACAGCCACGGGTTGGCCATCCAGTTCCAGCACGGTGTCCTGGGTTGGATCTGCAGGGCACAGTCAGGGACACTGGTCCTACCCCGATGCCATGTACTTCTGGCGGCAGAAATGCCTGCTCATTGCCTCCTGGCCAATCTCCAAACCCTTTATTTTTCTGGCCTGGACTCTCCTCTCCCGTTTCTCTCCCTGGGAAAGTCCCCATCTCCCTGTGCTGTCCATGGCACAGGGACCTTAGTTGCCCAGGAGTGATTTGTGTCTTCAGCAAGTGTTGGTTGACACAATGAGTGACTTCAGTGAGGAGACTATTTCTCTCCCAGATCCTTCCCTGGCACCTCCTCCCTGGAAGAATCCTGGTCCTTCAGCCCTGCCTCTGTCTTCTGGTCTGTCCAGTTTCAAACACTCACCAGGTTCTGTGAAGCCTCGAGCGATGACACTGTCGAAGCCGGGTGGCGACTGCTGTAGGTTGGGTTGGTCCTCAGTGATGTGGTGTTCTCGGCCCAGAGCTACCTCTCCCAGGAACATGTAGCCAATGGAGTTTGAGCCAAATCTCATGCCAGTAACTGGGGGCACAGGGAGACTCAGGGTGGGCATTTTAGCTCTTCTGTCTGAGGTCCTGGTTGAGGGGAACTTCTGGTTTGACTTTCCCAGTCCAGAAGTTTGTCTATTCTCCCTCCATCCTTCTGGTTTTATATTTGTCTGTCTGTATGTGTGCATTTTGGGGCCACACTCTGTGATCTCAGAGATTACTCTTGGCCCTGCACTCAGGGATCACTCCTGGTGGTGTTTAGGGGACTCTACGGGGCTCTGAAAATCAAACTCATGTGTCTGTGTGCAAGGCATGTGCTTCATCCCAGTATTATCTCTGGGTCCCCTCTCCTTCTATCCTTAGGAACCTCTTTTTGGTTTGTTGGTTTTTGGGTCACACCTGACTGTGCTCAGGGGCTACTCCTGGCTGTATACTCAGAAATCACTCCTGACAGGCTTGGGGGAACCATATATATGGGATATGCCAGGATCGAACCTGAGTTGGCCACATGCAAGGCAAATGCCCATGTACTATCTCTCTGAGTCCCAAGAACACCTTTTATGGACAAAGACACCTCAGTGGAACAGAGCACATGCTCTGCATGCAGGAGGCCCAGACTCTATCTCCTTGGCCCCCACTGAGAAAGCCCCTGAGCACTGCTTTGTAAACACCCCCCCCAAGAACACCTCTTGTCTTCACCACACCATTTCCTGCTGCCCTCATCAGATTTTTTTTGGGGGGGGGGCCACGCCCGGTGACACTCAGGGGCTCAGGGGTTACTCCTGGCTTGGGGGACCATCTGGGACACGGGGTTGGGGGGGATTGAACCTAGGCTAGTGCCGGCAAGGCAGACGCCTTACTGCTCTGTGCTACTGCCCCGGCCCCCCCTCCATCAGATTTCTGAAACCCTCACTGCCCTGGTGATCAGCAATGTCTCCTGCTCACCATAGCCAGCAGACTTGCTGTTCTCTGAGGCAAAGTAGATGCCCCTGCCCACTCGGCCCCCGGAATGGGGCATGATTCGGAGCCCGCTGGTGAGGATGGCGGCCACCACAGCCACGTTGGTGCCATGCCACAGAAGCTTCCGGTTTCCCAGCTTGGAGTGGGCCTGGAACCGGTCACCCTGGGTTGGGAGAAGGACAAGGGGCATCACCATCCAAAGTCAGGTAGGGGGACTAGGTCATTCACACTTGGGGAGCACAGGCCTGGCTGAGGCTTGGCGGAATGCGGGTAGTGTTGTTAAGCTGACAAGCTAAGGGACCAGAGAAGGTGGGAGGGTTTGCTTTTTCTCACCTCCCCCTCTCGGTTCACTTTCCAGACATGTTGGAGTGTGGGGCACCTGTATTGGTGGCCAGTCTGTTTCAAGTAGGTGTGTATCACCTGCGTGAGAGCAGAAACAGGATGAGAGAGAGGGTGAGAGACATGTGGTCGCACCCCAGGGTTCCCTCTGTGCCACAGATCTTTGCAGGCTCTTAAGACACAAGGATAGAGGCCAGGGTGGGAGCAGAGTGGCAGGTTCAGGGCCAACCTTGTAATCCGGTGCCTCCGGATCCAACAACTGCAGCTGACACTTCAGGAGCTGGTAATTTCGGTCCAGGGGGTGTGGTTCCTCCTCTACCTTCTCCTCCTTTTCGGAGTCTGCCTGCAGGGTCTGAGCCAGCTCGATGTCCGCTAGCACCTAGGGTGATATAGCCGCCTGTGTGCCTGACCTGCCCCCATGGTACTCCCATGCGACTGGCAGTGTGGCCAACCCCTGCATGCCACCCACCCCTCTGCATCTACCCAGCCTGCCCTCCCCAGCCCCTTGCAAGGGGTGCCCACTATAGCACATTGATCTGGCTCTCTGAGCCATTGTGCCAGGTGCCTGCCTTGGGCCAGTCTCTGAGGCCCCTGTGGCCTTACCAGCAGCATATCCTTCTTGGCTTGCAGAAGCTCCTGGGAATTGATGGACGGAGGCCGGTTGCGGCCAAAATTGTGGGGGATGACGGTGTAGAACTGAGAAGACAGCTTTTCCAGGTTCGAACTGCTGGGAGAGCTTGTTAGGACTTCTTCCAGGGCCTCCAGGACCTCAAAGCCTCGGGCAATCTGTTGCTTGCTTAGTTTTCCCAGGGGCATCTTCTTCACATCTAAAGGGATTGGCATGAAGGGCGAGACTCAGCCTTGTGCCTCGTCTCACTGGGGCCCTGTCCCCTGTGCCAGGCCCATGTCCCCTCACCCAGGTTCATGAGCTTCATGGAGTCATTGAACATGTCCTTGCTGAAGATGTTGGTGATGAGCTGCTGTGTGGCCTTATCCAAGGAGCAGGGCTTGACCCGCTGAAGCACGGTGTGGGCAGGGCCTCCATCCACCTGGGAGGAGAGGGTGCATATAGGTGGGGCAGCCAGACATTGTCTGGGTCAATGCCGGGCATTGGCCAGACCAGGCCAGAGAAGGGAGGTTCATGGAGGGTGTAGCTGGGCCTCTGCACAGCCTGCAGGGTCTCTCTGCCCAGTCCCCTCTAGCACCCCAGTCCTCTGTACCTTCGTCACAGCTTCCTGGGTCTCCTCCTCAGCCTGCACTTCGATCAGCGTGTATTTGCCAGGATGTGCCACAAAGTGGTCTCGCTCGGCCCATCTGTTCTTAGTCTTGTCCTGAAATTTCTTCTCAAAGTCCTTCTTTGCATCCTCCAATAACTTGAAGTAGTTGAGTTTTGACTGACCCGTCTCTCCCTGCAACCAGCAGCCTTCAGGGCTGTGCCACTCCAGTGCCCCCTCCCCTCGCGTTTCCTGGCCTTTTGTGCCAGACCCTGTGCCAAGCACCCCCAAGCTGGTGGCCATGTGGATGGGCTCAGTAGAGCCTCATTCTTTGGGCCTAAGGCTTGTGACTGTGCAGGGCAGTGGGCATATGCTGAGCAGGATAAAAGGAGGAGGAGGAGGGCATGAGATTAGCACTACGAACCACACGGCCCCAGCGGTTCCAGCAGGCGAAGCGGTTGCCATCTCGCAGTAGCTGAATGATGTAAAATTTGTTGTTGTTCTTCCCGATATTGGTCTGGTTCAGGGTACAGTCGTAGTCTTCATGTACCTGGTCCAGAAGGAAAAGGGGTGGCTCTTAGGCAAAACATGGTGCCTGGCTGCACCCTGACGGGATCTGAGGGAATCAGGATGCAGAGGTACATGAGGAGACCCTGCTTGTAAGGCTTGAGGAGTCATGATGTCTTGGCTTTGAGCAGATACTGCAAAGTTGGTTGGGACACAGTGGACAGGAGACTCTGAGGGAGACAAGGTTCTGAGCTGGGGGACCTGAAAAGGGGAGGGGACTCAGTGGAGTGTGGCCCTGCCTTGAGGACATGGCATGAGGGAACCCTTAGAGGAATTCTTTTTCTTTTCTTTCTTTTTTATTTTTTTTGCCACACCCAGCAGTGCTCAGGGGACACCCTTGGCTCTGTGTTTAGAAATCACTCTTGGAGGCAGGGCATTTGCCTTGTATGCAGAAGGACGGTGGTTCAAATCCTGGCATCCCATAGGGTCCCCTGAGCCTGCAAGGAGCGATTTCTGAGCGTAGAGCTAGGACTAACCCCTGAGCACTACTGGTGTGATCCAAAAAATAAAAACAGAAAAAAAGAAAAAAAAGAAATCACTCTTGGCAGGCTCATATGGGATACTGGGGATCGAACTCAGGTTGACCAACATGCATGGCAAATGCCCCACTAGCTGTGCATTTGCTCCACCCGTCCCCCAGAGGAGTTTTGGGGGAGGACTCAGGGGCTCAGAGAACTGCCTTGAAGTGTGGGGGTGGAAGGCCTGAGCAACCCAGGGCCATATCTGTTTTTTATAGGATGCAGCACTGGCTGACCTTTGAAATCTGGCACAAACAGCTCTCTGGGAGACTTGAGTTAAGCCTGTGTGTGTGTGTGTGTGTGTGTGTGTGTGTGTGTGTGTGAGTGTGTGTGTGTAGGGGGGGCTAGTCCCAATTTTTGTCCAAAGAAGGGGATACAGCTTACCTGGGTTCCAGGGTTGCTGCTAAGTGGGCATGATGAATCCACTCGAACTATGCGCTTCTCTGTGGGAGCAGCCTTGAGCGCCTCCACAGTTGACCGAAAGTTGTCCTCTGGCTCCTGACGCCCCTTCTTTTTTGCAGGGCCCTTATGCTGTGCTGTGGACTTGCGTTTTGGAGGCATGGTGGTCCTGGGGCAGAGGGAGGACTCAGATCCTTCCTGTCTGGCATAGCACCAACTTTCCCAACTCTGGGTTTGGTGCCCCTCACCCCAGTACCTCCCTCTGTTGCCAGTTCTAGCCCCAGACTGGGGCTTTGCACCTGTAGCTCTGTCCCTGTCCTCAGTCACAGCACAAGGTGTCCCTCTCTTTGGTCAAGGAAAGTGGTTTCCTAACTACTGTCTCTAAGGTGTCAAGTTAGGGAAAGAGAAAGAAGCCGCTCCAGCTTCAACTTCCAGCCCTCTGGAGCAACCTTGGAGCAGAGTCGGCTCCTCCCTTTCAGCTAACAGGGACTTGGCATAGTTGCTAGGCTGAGTCACCCACTAAGAGGAAGTGGACAACGGATCCTGGGACAGCATTCCTGGGCTAGACCTGCCTGTCCCTTCTCCCCACCCCCGGAAAATCTTTCTCCCATTGGGAGGATATTAGCCACCGGCGTGCTGCAAGAATGATATATCTGTGCCTGCGTGAGAGAGTTTGTGCATGTGTGTGTGTGTGTGGGTGGTGGTGGTAGTAGCAGCCTCAGGTGCCTTTGGGTGGTGTTGCCTATTTGCTTAAAGGAGGTGAAGAAAACGGAGGTGCTTTCCCAAGAAAGCACCGAGGGCTAGAGAAATAATACAGTGGCAGGGCTCTTGCCTTGCATGTGGCCAACAATGTTCAATCCCTGGCACGATATGGTTCCCGAGTCCCATCAAAAGTCCCATCCCCCTGGGGCTGGAGAGATAGCGCAGAGGTAATGCATTTGCCTTGCATGCAGAAGGACAGTGGTTCGAATCCCGGCATCCCATATGGTCCCCCGAACCTGCCAGGAGCGATTTCTGAGCCTAGAGCCAGGAGAAACCCCTGACTGCTGCTGGGTGTGACCCAAAAACCAAAAAAAAAAAAAAAAGTCCCACCCTGGCCCCCTAACAAACAAATAAAACCCACTAACCCCACATAAAGGAAAGAGAAACTGCACTCAGTAATTGTTTTTTTTTTCTGGTTTTTGGGCCACACCCGGCAGTGCTCAGGGTGTGGCTCTGAGCTCAGAAATCATCCCCTCTGGCGGGCTGGGGGGACCATATGGGATGCAGGGGATCGAACCCAGATCCTTCCTGGGTCAGCCACTTGCAAGGCCAACGCCCTACCACTGAGTTATCTCTCCGGGCCCTTACTCTTCAAAAAAGCGAGCAGGAAGTTTGAGATTCTCTGCCCTTTACTTCAAAGCTTGCCTAGTGGTGAAGAAACCTCCCAACAATAGATTCAGGAGTTCAAATGCCAACTTTGATCCCAGAACATGAGCTGGAAAACTACCAAAAGGCCAGTTCCACCCCACCCAGCTCAGCCCAGCCCTGCCCTGCCCCAATGAGAACTGCCAGCAAGACCTTAGGGCACTCACCTAAGAGAAGCAGAAACCTGGGATTGTGTGTGTGTGTGTGTGTGTAGTTGCAGCCGCCTAGTATTAGAATATTCTGGATCCGGACCTGTCACAATCTGCTGGCTCAAGATTCTAGCCCAGAAGCCCTTAGGCTAGTAGTCTCTGAAAACCTCAGGCCTGATTTAGGGAGGAACTTCCCGGAAACCAGGAGGGAGCAAAAAGGGAGGGCTTAAGTGTGTCTTGGTTTACAGGCCTTTGGCCACTAGCAGGGTGAGTCACAGGCGGGGCAGGTACCAGCTGATGGCCTGTCCCAGGATGGGTGGCCAGTGGGTTTGCACAGTCAGAACCCAGGAGTTCCACTTGCCCTTAGAGCTGCTTGCCTAGCCTTGGGCATAATTCTGTGTCTTGCTTGCCTGATGCCCCTGGGAGGTGCCCAGCCTCCCTCTGGAGGGTTTGCATGGTCCCCCCTGTCATCCTGCGTTGCTCTGGTTCACCCTTGCCCTGCCCCATACAGGGAGGAGCCATGCAGTGGGGCTGCAGAACTCCGCGCCTCTAGCGCCCTCTACTGTCCGAGAGGCGCCAACTCAGAAAGTTGCCCACTCCACCTTCGACTTCATCTCGCAGTAGGGCGCATGCGTCATAGCCATGGCCCGGATGTCAAGGGGAGCGGCCAGTAGAAAGTCCACGTGGTAGGCGTGGCTACAAACACACGTCCTATCAGCGACTGGGGGTGTGGCTAAGATTCGCGGCAACCTTGGGAGGCGGAACTTCCGGTGGTGGGAGCCTATCAGAGCGCGCAGTCTTGCCAGATGACCCCGGGCTCAGCAGCCACGTGACTCGGCGGTAGGGGCGGAAGTCCCTCGCGGTTGGCAGCATGTCGGCCAAAGCTGCGGCTCGGAAGCGGGGGAAGGCGAGTGCGGCGCTCGGGGCAATGGCTGGGGCCAGCAAACGGCGACGGAAGGTGAGAGCGTGGCGCTCCCGAGGTCCGGGGGTCAGTTCAGGTGCTGGAACCTTCATTGCATCCCTTCATTGCAACCTGCATGGCCTCTCCTGTCTGACCCCTCCTGAAATCAACCTGTCACCTTATGCATGGGCCAAATACTGGGGATCCTTGCCCTTGAGCTCGGATATCACCGCCTTTCCTAGTCCCTGGGGTTTGGGGGGCTACCCCCGGCGGCTCTCAGGGGTTACCCTGGCTCTTGCACTCAGGGATCGCCCCTGGCAGGCCTTGGGGACCTTATGGGATGCTGGGGATCGAAGTCTCTGGAACCCCTGACTCATAAAAGGACCCTGTGATTTATTTCTCCACTCCAGGCTGACCCTGTCGGGGACAGAGGCAAATCCAAGGGTGGTGGCAAGATGAATGAAGAGATCTCCAGCGATTCCGAGAGCGAGAGGTGAGTTCTATTTTCTTTTTCTTTTTCTTAATACCTAGTAAAGGGAATGAGGGAAGCCCATGTGAAGTGGTGAATCGAGGCAGAGGCGTGCAAAATAATTCAAGTCTGGATCCAGTCTTGGCCCTTTTTATTTTTCTGACCCTGAGAATTCTCTTTTCTGGGGCCCTTAAGAGGGACCTGTGAGGTTTTTCTTGGTTTCCTGAAGGAAAAGCTGAGTGGACCGTCTGGATTGACAAGCATACGGCAGGGAATACAAGATATGCTGTCTGATTCTTTCTTCTGTTTTCACTCACCTTTATTGATCTCCAATCTGACTCAATACGTGGGAGGTGCTGGCTTCACTGTTAAAAGTACAAAGAAGAGCTGACAGATTATAATGTCTAATGTTTGAGGCGTGCATCTTAAAGCTGTGTATTCTGGGAACAGAGGAAGGCATGCTTAAAGCAGACCAGGGGAGACAAGTCTGCCCTGAAGAGCTTGGGAAAATATTTTAGGAACCTAAAAGTCTGGGTTCAAACTAAGCATGCACCAGAACGGGCGCTAAAGGATAGGTGGTGGCTGCATTCAGGTTGTGTTTGTGCACAGGTCTGGATACAGGTTGTGGTTATGCATATTTTGGACAGGGTTTTGGAGGAGGTGAACAAGGTGTCCGGTATCCCGTGAAGTGAAAGCTTGTACAACAGGGGATATGGTGCTTTCTTCAAGAGTTGGGTTTAGGGACCCAAGTGATAGCACAGCAGTAGGACATTTGCCTTGCACATCTGATCCTGGACAGATCTGGGTTTTATTCTCAACATTCCGATTTGGTCCCTCAAGCCTGCCTGGAAGATTTCTGAGCACAGAGCCAGGAGTAACCCCTAAGCATCACCAGGTGTGGCCCAAAACCCCTTCCCCACACAAATGTTGGGTTTTAGGATTTTTGCTTACAAAATTGAATATGTATGTATCTAATTAGATATATGTATATATACATATATATTGAATTTTTTTTTTTTTTATTTTTTTGGTTTTTGGGCCACACCCAGCGATACTCAGGGGTTACTCCTGGCTGTCTGCTCAGAAATAGCTCCTGGCAGGCACGGGGGACCATATGGGACACCGGGATTCGAACCAACCACCTTTGGTCCTGGATCGGCCGCTTGCAAGGCAAATGCCGCTGTGCTATCTCTCTGGGCCCTACGTATATATATTGAGCTGAATATATATATGCTTTCTTTTTCTTTTCTTTTGGACAGCACTTGGTGGTGCTCAGAGGTCACCCCTGGCAGAGCTAAGGGGAGCATAAATGGTGTTCAGGAACAAACCAGGGTCATAATTGTGCAAGGCAAGCATCTGTACTATCTCTCTGGCCCTGACAATATATATTTTTGGTTTTGTTTTGTTTTGGGGGCATACCTGGCGGCTGGCTCAGGGTTTACTCCTGGCTCTTTGCTCAAAAATCGCTCCTGGAAGGCTTGAGGGACCATATTGGATGCCGGGGATCGAACCTAGGTTCAACTTCATTTGGCCATGTGCAAGACAAATGCCCTACCACTGCGCTATCACTCTGGCCCAATATATACTTTTCCTTTTTTTTTGTTTTTTGTTTCACAACCAGCAGTGCTCAGGGGTTGGTTACTTCTGGCTCTGTGCTCAGAATTCGCCCTTGGCATCACGGGGAACCATATGGGATGCTGGGATTCGAACCACTGACCTTTTGCACGCAAGGCAACGCCTTACCTCCATGCTATCTCTCTGGCCCCAATATATACTCTTTTTTTTTTGGGGGGGGGGCCCACACCTGGCAGTGCTCAAGGGTGCTCCTGGCTGTCTGCTCAGAAATAGCTCCTGGCAGGCACGGGGGACCATATGGGACACCGGGATTAGAACCAACCACCTTTGGTCCTGGATCGGCTGCTTGTAAGGCAAACGCTGCTGTGCTATCTCTCCGGGCCCCAATATATACTCTGTTTTTTTTTTTTTTTTTTGGTTTTTGGGCCACACCCGGTGGTACTCAGGGGTTACTCCTGGCTATCTGCTTAGAAATAGCTCCTGGCAGGCACGGGGGACCATATGGGACACCGGGATTCGAACCAACCACCTTTGGTCCTGGATCGGCCGCTTGCAAGGCAAATGCCGCTGTGCTATCTCTCTGGGCCCTACGTATATATATTGAGCTGAATATATATATGCTTTCTTTTTCTTTTCTTTTGGACAGCACTTGGTGGTGCTCAGAGGTCACCCCTGGCAGAGCTAAGGGGAGCATAAATGGTGTTCAGGAACAAACCAGGGTCATAATTGTGCAAGGCAAGCATCTGTACTATCTCTCTGGCCCTGACAATATATATTTTTGGTTTTGTTTTGTTTTGGGGGCATACCTGGCGGCTGGCTCAGGGTTTACTCCTGGCTCTTTGCTCAAAAATCGCTCCTGGAAGGCTTGAGGGACCATATTGGATGCCGGGGATCGAACCTAGGTTCAACTTCATTTGGCCATGTGCAAGACAAATGCCCTACCACTGCGCTATCACTCTGGCCCAATATATACTTTTCCTTTTTTTTTGTTTTTTGTTTCACAACCAGCAGTGCTCAGGGGTTGGTTACTTCTGGCTCTGTGCTCAGAATTCGCCCTTGGCATCACGGGGAACCATATGGGATGCTGGGATTCGAACCACTGACCTTTTGCACGCAAGGCAACGCCTTACCTCCATGCTATCTCTCTGGCCCCAATATATACTCTTTTTTTTTTGGGGGGGGGGCCCACACCTGGCAGTGCTCAAGGGTGCTCCTGGCTGTCTGCTCAGAAATAGCTCCTGGCAGGCACGGGGGACCATATGGGACACCGGGATTAGAACCAACCACCTTTGGTCCTGGATCGGCTGCTTGTAAGGCAAACGCTGCTGTGCTATCTCTCCGGGCCCCAATATATACTCTGTTTTTTTTTTTTTTGGTTTTTGGGCCACACCCGGGGTTACTCCTGGCTATCTGCTTAGAAATAGCTCCTGGCAGGCACGGGGGACCATATGGGACACCGGGATTCGAACCAACCACCTTAGGTTCTGGATCGGCTGCTTGCAAGGCAAACACCGCTGTGCTATCTCTCCGGGCCCCCAATATATACTCTTAATGCTAAGAATACCCTGAGTCTGTGACAGACTCTTAAGGCTTTTAGGTTTTTGTTTGCTTGTATTTTTTTTTTTGTTTGTTTGTTTTGTTTTTGGGCCACACCGGCGGTGATCAGGGGTTACTTCTGGCTGTCTGCTCAGAAATAGCTCCTGGCAGGCACTGGGGACCATATGGGACACCGGAATTCGAACCAACCACCTTTGGTCCTGGATCGGCTGCTTGCAAGGCAAACACCACTGTGCTATCTCTCCGGGCCCGTTTGCTTATATTTTTAATGGCTTTTTTTTCTTCTTCTTCTTTTTTTTGGTTTTTGGGTCACACCTGGTAGTGACTCGGGTGACTCAGGGGCTGCTCCGGGCAGGCTCGGGGGACCATATGGGTTGCCGCGATTTGAACCACCATCCTTCTGCATGCAATGCAAGCCCTACCGCTGTGCTATTTCTCTGGCCCTGTTTGCTTGTTTTTATGATTTGTCATTCTTAAGAGGTACTCCCAGCTTGGTGCTCTAGGGACAGTTTTGGCCGATGCTCTGGAGACTGGTGCCAGGGATCAAACCTGGGCCTCTCAGCTCACTGAGTTACCTCTCAAACTCTAAAGGTTTGGTTCACACCTGGCTCCATACTAACAGGTGTGAGAGTGAGAGTGAGAGAGTGAGAGAGAGAGAGAGAGAGAGAGAGAGAGAGAGAGAGAGAGAGAGAGAGAGAGAGAGAGAGAGAGAGAGAGAGAGAGAGAGAGAGAAGAGAGAGAAGAGAGAGAGAAGAGAGAGAAAGAGAATTAAACCCAGGTTTTGGGGCTGGAGTAATAGCATAGCGGGCATTTAAATGCCTAGCACACTAGGCACACGGCTGACCCAGTTTTGATCACCAGCATCCTATAGATTCCCCTTACCTAGCCTGCCAGGATTGATTGATTTCTGAGCTTAAAGCCAGGAGTAAATCCTGAGGGCCACCAGTGTAGCCCAAAACAAAAACAAAAACAAAAAAAAACTCAAGTTTGCTGTGTGCAAGGCAAGCACCCCATCAGACATATTTGTATTATTTCTTCAGCCCACTTTTCAATCTTTTTAAAAATAAGCCATGACGTATATTTGATATAGAAGAGTTATATTTGATATAGAAGCGAATGGAATATATTTTTAATATAGAAAGAAATGAAATAGTGAAAGCTGTATACCCACCACTTCTGTTAAGAACAAGTTCAGCCCTCCCCGCAGCAGGCTGCTGTTCCCAGCAGCGCGCCCACCCCCTCCGCGCATGTGCGGAGCTCCCTGGGTCCCATTCTGAGCCCGTGCACGTGCGAGAACACGTGAGCTTGGGGAGGAGGGGGTGTGTCCGGCAGCAAGTGTACGTGTCTGGCACGCATGCGCCACGCATGCGCGTGAGCATGAAGTGGCAAGACCGTTAAGAGCGTTTAGAGCCCCTGAGGGGATGGATGGACCAGTTGCCAGGGATGGAGCTGGCATCCGTCGCCATCCGAGCTGAGCCCGGGGCCCAGGTCACCGCTGGACACCCCACGGGGTCCTGCCAGCACAGCTTGCCCTGAGGAAAGCTGCCAGGCCTGGAACGAAGATGATGCTGGGTCCCCACAAAGGGGAGACCTTTGAGCCCCCCTTCAGGCCCCACCTGGCCCAGGCTGAGGGCAACACAGGATAGGACAAGATTATCTGCTGGCCATCAAGTCCCTCACTGGGCAGTCCATAGGTGCTGCCATAACCTGACAGGCCACCATGGTTTTCTTCTCATGGGTCTGGGGCCCTCGGGCCCAGACATGCGCCTCTCGCCACTTGCTTGCAAGAGAATCAGAAGTTGCTGTGGCCTTTTCCAAAAAGGCCATCTGGAAGATTCCCTCGGGGACCCACACCTCGTGGGGATCGCCTCCAGTCTCTGACCTTGCCACCTGGCATGGTCGCTACCCCACATGTTGGAGTCCAGAGTGCAACCGGGCAAAGAATACTCTTGGTCCTTATTAGGGCGTTCACCTACCTGTCAAAGACTTCCTCTCCAACACCTGTCAAAGTGGCACAAAGACCTTCTTGTCCTCATGCCAGGCGACACAGACCCCAATCTGAGGGCCTGCTGGACCTCATCTCTAGGGAGACATGAGACTCACCTGCTTGTGCCCTCAGGGACTTGTCACTTCCTTCTGGAAGAAATCAGCGGCCAGTGAAGATGGGAGCAGGGCCAGGAGATGGGGGAGGCAGCTGCCCCTGCCCGACACCCACCCACCCACCCACCCATGCACAGGGCTCTTAGGTCCTGGGCTGTGACTGCAGCAGGACCACCCACCCAAGGAGAGCACTTTCCCCTTCCATATGTGCCATCAGGGCTCCCCACCTCCTCTGCTCCTCTAGGCAGCCTCTCACTGGGGGGGGGCACAGGGCCTTGGAAAGCCACCCCAAAACCACCACATGGCACTGAACAGACTCACCACCTGACTGCACGTTTAGTTCCGTCTTCGGTGTTCTGGAGCAAAACAAAGCGAGGCCCTGTGAGTCCCTCGACCTGGACATGGGCATCTTCCCTGCTTAGCTGCAGGAAGTAACCCCAAACCACCTCAGGAAGGGACCCCAAACCAATTCAAGCAGACTGCAAGATCCCACAGGGACTGGGGCTTGTACCCCAATGCTCAACACACTGGACTCTGAGAGAGGCTTGCGGATGGACAGAAGACACCAACACCGAAGCTGGTGGAAAAGCAAGACATTTTCTTTTTTTGCTTCTGGCCCCCAACTGGCAGCAATTCTGGGATCAAGCCCTGGCAGGCTGTGGGCAATGCCAGCCAGCTCCTTAGACGCCCCCACGTTTCCTGTTGACATGAGGGGAGTAACCGTGAGGAAGATCGGGCACAACCCCGTTCGTTCCCAGCAGAGACCAGGGTAGGGGCCCTGGCAGTGTTGGCAGATGTGCAGGGATTAAGTAGACTGAGCCCGGTGGGGAGCTAGCCTGGGGCCCCTGTATGCAGAGTCTGAGCTCCAGCCCTTCATACCACCTCCCTGCCCTACTGCACTTGGCCTTTGGGTGAGGAGGGCTTGGGACACAGAAGTGCACAGGCGAGCAATCTAAGCCCCGGAGGTCTGTCTCTGGCCCCCTCTCCCCAGCACCCTACCCCCAAGAGCCAAGAAGCTTTCCTGGAAGAGCATGGCTTTGCCACTTTCTTTCCACCCGGTGATACCGCTCTACACCAGACACCACCTCCTTCACACTCCTATCTTTTTAATTGGGTTTCTTTTCATTCCCTCAGCTTCTTGTTTTGGGGAAGAGGGTTGGGTCAGTCCGGCCATGTCAGTGCCCGATGCTCACCCATCTTCTCCACAGAGATCATTCTTCCCTGCATCTTGGTTTTATGAAAATGGCTGATGATGCACTTGGTGGCCTCCTCAGAGGTGGACTTGGTGACAAATACCACCGCACCCTGGACTAGGGGCACTGGTTATCAATGGTGGCACTGAAACCTTTGAGGGAAAGGTTCCCTACCGGGTTTAGCACTATTGGCCCTGTCAGCTCTGTAGGTGCCCAGGGACAGGAGCATTGCCACCAGCTCTGAATATTTGGGAGCTGTTTGGTGCTCCAACTTTGTTAGGCAGTGGCTGATTTTTAATCAGAGATTTTGTTTAGTTTTAATGACAAATCTGCTATCTCTCTGGCCCCACCAGTTTCTTTCTTTTTTTCTTTCTTTTCTTTCTTTCTTTCTTTCTTTCTTTCTTTCTTTCTTTCTTTCTTTCTTTCTTTCTTTCTTTCTTTCTTTCTTTCTTTCTTTCTTTCTTTCTTTCTTTCTTTCTTTCTTCTTTCTTTTCTTCTTTCTTTCTTTTCTTTCTTTCTTTCTTTTCTTTCTTTCTTTCTTCTTTCTTTCTTTCTTTCTTTCTTTCTTTCTTTCTTTCTTTCTTTCTTTCTTTCTTTCTTTCTTTCTTTCTTTCTTTCTTTCTCTCTCTCTCTCTTTCTTTCTTTCTCTCTCTCTCTTTCTTTCTTTCTTTCTTTCTCTCTCTCTCTCTCTCTTTCTTTCTTTCTTTCTTTCTTTCTTTCTTTCTTTCTTTCTTTCTCTCTTTCTTTCTTTCTCTCTTTCTTTCTTTCTTTCTTTTTTTTTTTTTTTTTTTTGGTTTTTGGTCACACTCGGCAGTGCTTAGGGGTTACTCCTGGCTCTGTGCTCAGAAATCACTCTTGGCAGGTTCAGGGGACTATATGGGATGTCGGGATTCGAACCACCAACCTTCTGCATGCAAGGCAAATGCCATACCTCCATGCTATCTCGCCAGCCCCCATCAGTTTCATTTTTAAGTAATCACCATGAGATTTTTTTTTCCAGGGGAGGTGAAATCATATCACTGTCCTGCCGAAATCCTTTCTGTCCTTTCTCTATTAAGGATTAACCCTTAAAGGGGCTTGAAGGATTTGAAGAGGCATAGAACTTGATTGTGGTAGTGTTTATTTTTTCTTTACCTGTCAAAATCCCTTGTACATTGTAAAGAATAATTTTACTATGTATATGCATTAAACCTGGCTATAAAGGAAAAAAGTTGTTAGGATTTCTTTTTTTTCCCTCTGCCCTGTTAGGATTTTTTTTTTTTTTTTTTTTTTGGGCCACATCCGGCATTACTCAGGGGTTACTCCTGGCTGTCTGCTCAGAAATAGCTCCTGGCAGGCACGGGGGACCATATGGGACACCGGGATTCGAACCAACCAGCTTTGGTCCTAGATCAGCTGCTTGCAAGGCAAACACCGCTATCTCTCCAGGCCCTCTTTGTTTTTTTGTTTTGTTTTGTTTTGTTTTTGGGCCACACCCAGTGGTGCTCAGGGGCTACTCCTGGCTGTCTGCACAGAAATAGCTCCTGGCAGGCATGGAGGACCATATGGGACACCGGGATTCAAACCAACCACCTTAGGTCCTGGATCGGCTGCTTGCAAGGCAAATGCTGCTGTGCTATCTCTCCGGGCCCCCTGTTAGGATTTCTTTTGTGTTTTTTGTTGTTGTTCTCTTTTGTTTGGGGCCACACCCAGAAGGCACTCAAGGGTTACTCCTGGCAGGCTCGGGGGACCATATGAGATGTTGGGGATCAAACCCAGATTGGCTAGATTGGCTGTGTGCAAGGCAAATGCCTTGCCCCCTTTGCTATTGCTCTAGCACCAAGTTAGGATTTCTTTTTTTTTTTTCTTTTTCTTTTTGGTTTTTGGGCCACACCCGGCGGTGCTCAGGGGTTACTCCTGGCTGTCTGCTCAGAAATAGCTCCTGGCAGGCACGGGGGACCCTATGGGACACCGGGATTCAAACCAACCACCTTTGGTCCTGGATCGGCCGCTTGCAAGGCAAACGCCGCTGTGCTATCTCTCTGGGCCCAAGTTAGGATTTCTTGAGCTCCAGCTTTATCTCAGTTAATTGAGATTTTAAGCACACTATATGTTCTATGTAAACTCTGAGTGAGAGCTAGGGAGATGGTTCAAAAGACTGGGGTATATTGCATTGCAAGTGGGAGTCTCACATTTGCTCCTAAAACATTATGTGGTCCCTTAAGCAATTAACCATAAGAGATATCCCAAACACCAGCACTGCTCAAGTGTGACCCCAAAGTTAAAGAAGATAGGTTTGAAATAGATGATTTTGTTTGGCTGCACTCAACAACCCTGAAGACTGAAGCCTGACTCTGTGCTCAAGGCTTACCTCAGGCAGTGCTATGGGGTCAAACTGGTGTTGGCAACATGCAAGGCAAGTGTGTTAACTCATCTCTCTCTCTCTGGCCCTGAAATAGGTAATCTTTTTTGGTTTTTGGTTTTTGGCCATACCCGGTGACGCTCAGAAATCGCTCCTGGCTTGGGGGCCATATGGAACGCCTGGGGATTGAACTGAACTGCAGTCTGTCCTAGGCTATAGTGCAGGCAAGGCAGACGCCTTACCGCTTGTGCCACCACTCCGGCCCTGAAATAGGTAATCTAAATTTAGCGCAATAGATCAGTAAAAAAACAAACAAGATTATTTGCAAAGAACTAGATGCCCTAATTCTCATTTATTTATTATTTGATTGGTTTTTGGGCCATACCTGACTCTACTCAGGGGTTACTCCTGGCTCTGTGCTCAGAAATCACTCCTGGCATGCTCAGCGGACCTTATGGGATGCTGCGAATTGAACTGGTGCATCCCGGGTCAGCTGTATGCAAGGCATGCCTTACCTTTGTGCTATCTCTTCGGCCCCTCAACTTTTCTCTTTGTTTAGAAGGAAGAGTGGGGAGTTAATGTGCTTCTGTTTGTTTGTTTTGTAATGTGAGAGAAGGAACACAGGGCCTCGAGCAAGGAGTGTTCATTACCAGTGAGCTATAAATCCCTTCCAGCCCCACAAACTATCATTTTTTGTTAGAATTAGTTTACATATTTTCTTCTTTCCTCTCTCCACCTCCACTTCTCCCCATTATTGACCTTGCACTGAAGGGTCGCCTACCTGCCTGGCTGTGCCGTTCCGCAGAGCTGTCATAGGGCTCATGTTTTCTTAGTGGGCTGTGCTCACTCACATAGGTTCTCTGGGATTCACATCTTTCGTTGAAGTCACAGGTTATTATTGTGATGCTACTGGGGGTTGCCATGGTACTCACACTTGTGCTGGCACATCTTTTCAGTTAAGGTGCTCATTTGGGATCTTTTTTTTTGGGGGGGGTGTTTTGGGGCCATAACCTGCAATGCTCAGCGGTTACTTCTGGCTCTCTGCTCAGAAATTGCTCCTAACAGACATGGGGGACCATATGGGATGCCGGGATTCGAATCACCATTGCTTCTGGGTCGGCCGCTTCCAAGACAAATGTCCTATTGCTGTGCTATCACTCTAGGCAACCCCCCTACCTTTTTTTCCTTAAATGGTGCTCACAGAGCTGGCTGCGGTGTGGCTGGAAATTGTTTGGTGTGCTAGGGAATCACAGACAGCAGAGCTTCCCAGATTGTGTTCCTTGTTTGTAGGGTGCCAGGGATTTGAATCTCTGAACATCTGCTTGAAGGCAGGCTCTCTAAGGCCCTACACTATCCCCAACATATAGACCTTCTCGTTCCCTTGTTCTGGAGCTAGTATAGAGCTCTCTGGTTTGGAATCTGTTTCCACTTTGCTTTGTCAGACCCTGGGTAAGCTTGTCCCTTTTGGGGCCGGAGTGATAGTACAGCGGGTAGAGCATTTGCCTTGCACATGGCCAATCCAGGACAGACCCAGGTTTGATCCCTGGCATTCCATATGGTCCTCCAGCCCGGCCAGGAGCAATTTCAGAGTGCAGAGCTAGGAACCCCTGAGTGCCCAAAAAGCAAAAAAGACCATGCCCTTTAAGCCTTGGTCACACAGGAGGCAGGAATGGGAGGATCCAGTGATGGGGAGCACTCAGGATGCCTGGTCCTCATGGCCCCTGGGTGAGCCCTTTGAACTCATCTTCTTTTTGCCTATAGTTTAGCTCCCAAGAGAACAGAGGAGGAAGAGGAGGAGGAGCTGGAGGAGACCGCACAGGAGAAGAAGCTGCGCTTGGCCAAGCTCTACCTTGAACAGCTCAGGCAGCAGGGTGAGCCGTGTTCCGGGCAAGTGAGGGGGCTAGGGTCCACTGCCATATCCTCAGCTTTCCAATGGGTAACACACCGGTACTGGGAAGCTGCCAGGCCATGATGCTGGCTGTTCTGTGGGAGGTGGCAAAGACCTGAGGTGAAGGTATAGAGGGTGCAGACTTTTAGGGGATTTTCTACTGATCTGCAAAGTAAATGCAGGACATGGGCAGGAGGTGAACACCCAGCCCCTTTTCCCTGTCTCCACACCAGCCCAAACTTCCAGCAAGATCCAACCCAAGTGTTTGGGTGCCCGCATAAGCTATTGGGGGTCTGAGTCATAGGACAGAATGGGTCTTGGTTTCCATTGACTTGGTTTGTTTTCTCCTATACAGAGGAGGAGAAGGTCGAGGCCCGTGAATTTGAGGAGGACCAGGTGGCGGGTCGCCTGAAGGAGGATGTGGTAAGTGTGAGGAGATGGAGGCTGAAGGGGTGGGGCTGGTCCTTCTTCAATCTCACCCTCCCCTCTCTTTGCAGCTGGAGCAGAGGGGCAGGTTGCAGAAGTCGGTGGCTAAAGAGGTGAGTTGGCCTGGAGAAAACTGCTGTTGGAGATTGGTGTGAGTTGGGGTCCCACTGTGATTGGGGGGCTGATGGCCTGTCGGGGCTCGGCTATAGGATCTTTACTTTGGAATGTGTCAGTTGGGCAGATGCATTCAGATTTGGGTCTGGTCCCTTTCTCCCTACTCTGTTTTCCTGAAAATAAGACAGTGTCTTATATTAATTTTGACTCCCAAAGATGTGCTAGGTCTTATTTTCAGATGTCTTATTTTTCCATGAAGAAGAATACGGTACACATTTATTGTTAAATGAAAATAAAGGAAATCTATTACCTGTATATGGTACGGTAGTACTGTAGTTGTTAGCACTAATCAGACAAACTGAATCCTACGGTAGCTAGTTGGGGTGGCACTAGCAGTTTATGGTAAATTAATTTTCATTCTGAGATAGAGCCTAGGGGGCCCATTGTTTTTTGGGGGATGCCTTATATTTCACCCAGAAGGAAATCTGTAAGTAGATCTTATTTCTTTTTGTTTTGGTTTTGTTTTTGGGTTACACCCGGCAGCAATCAGGGGTTACTCCTGGCTCTATGCTTAGAAATCGCTCCTGGCAGGCTCGGGGAACCATATTGGATGCTGGGATTCAAACCACCGACCTTCTGTGTGCAAGGCAAATGCCTTACCTCCATGCTATCTCTCCAGACCCTAGATCTTATTTCTCAAGGATGTTTTATTTTCAGGGAAAGACGTAGCTATTGTGCTGGAAAAAGTGTGTGTGCAAATGCTTGTGCCCGTGAGCATGTGTGTGCGTGCCTGTCGCCCTTAATAGTGACCCCACCTTTGCCCTTTCAGATCCAGACCCCAAGCCCGGCTGATTATTCGAGTCTTGCCGGGGACATAAGCTCTCCATCACGTGGCTTGGTCATTACCCGAGAGACTTGGCCATCTTTTTCTGCCTCCAAAGATTGCACCATTATTAAGTTGTGAGTGGGTGTCTGACAAGGTGGGGGGGGGCATCTCAGGAGGCCCAATCTCAGAGATTGGTCTGCCCCTGTGGAGAGTTTTTCTAGGTTATAGGAAGCTTTTGCCCAGCTGTGGGTTCTTTTTTATCCATTACTAGAGGCCTGTCCTTTCCCCCCTAATCTGAGGAAACTGAGGCCCACCCCCTCATCCCAGCCCTCTTTTCTCCCCTGCTGGCAGGGAGCGTGGAGAGTGCCCGCAAGCTTCACGTGATCCCACGAGTCCAGAAGGGAACGGAAGGGCGACCCGCTGGCCACAGCAGCCCCGTGCTCTGCATGGCCATTTCCTCGGATGGCAAATACCTGGTAAGGCAGCAAGATTCGGGGTGGATATGGTGGGATGGCAGCTTTGGGGATTGGTCCAGTGTGGGCCCGTGGCCATGGTCCTCCCTTCCTGTAGGCATCCGGCGACTACAGCAAACTCATCCTCATCTGGGAGGCACAGAGTTGCCAACACCTGTACACCTTCACCGGACACCGGGATGCTGTGTCGGTGAGCTGGTGTCATTTGTTGGGTGGCTCTCAGCATGGGGACAGTAGTGGCCCTGGAGAGGGATATCTATGAGGGGAGAGAGCAGGGGGGTTGGAGTGGTGCTTGCCCAGATCCAGGAAGGTCTCTGAGAAGTCTGCAGTACCTTGAGGACAGGTGAGGCACTCCTGGCTTCAGGGGGTCCACACGGGGGGCTGGCTGTTGTCCTGGACCCCGTTGCCTCTCCTCCACCCCTCAGGGCTGGCATTTTCGCAGAGGCACCCACCAGCTCTACAAGCACATCTCATGACCGCTCAGTGAAGGTGTGGAATTGGCAGAGAACTCCTACGTGGAGACACTGTAAGTGTGTGCCTGGGGGGGAGCCGGTTGAGGCGTATTGGTTTCTGGTGACCCCCACGCCTCCCTCTGCCCCTTCAGCTTTGGGCACCAGGACGCAGTGGCAGCGTTTGGATGCCCTGAGCAGGGGAGTGCTGTGTGACTGCGGGGGGCCGTGATGGAAAACCGGTGCGCGGTGTGGAAGATACCCGAGGGAGTCCCAGCTGGTCTTCTATGGCCACCAGTAAGAGCACCTGCCAGCTAAGATGTGGGGGTGTTGGGTGTTGGCCGTAGGGTGGGTCCCTCACTGCTACTCTTCCAGGGGCTCCATTGACTGCATCCAGCTTATCAATGAGGAGCACATGGTTTCGGGCGCAGATGATGGGTAAAAGAGTGGCCTTGGGGGTGCCCCTTGCTGTGCCTGCCTTGGATTTTCCCGGAGTCCCCTTTTGCTGTGGGTATGGGCTCCCTCCCTGGACTGGGACACTGAGACAAGCATTTAGGAGATCTTGCTGATGTCCCATGGCTGGGGTACATTTGACCCCTTCCTGGAGGGGTCATTTTTGCCCAGCACTGACCCCCCCATGTGACTGTCCCTGTCCACAGATCTGTGGCCGTGTGGGGTCTCTCCAAGAAGCGGCCACTGGCCCTGCAGCGTGAGGCCCACGGACTGCGGGGGGAGCCAGGCCTGGAGCAGCCCTTCTGGGTGTCCTCAGTGGCAGCACTGCTCAACACAGACCTCGTGGCCACAGGTGATGCCCTTCAAGCCAGGGAGGTGGGTTAGATCAGGGTCCCCCTGGGCCGGCTGGTGGGGTGCTCACTATCACTGTCTCTCTCCTCAGGGTCCCACAGCTCTTGCGTTCGGCTCTGGCAGTGTGGGGAGGGCTTCCGGCAACTGGATCCCCTCTGTGACATCCCTCTGGTGAGCGGTGCCCACACTCCCTGGAGCTTATGGCACAGCTGTTTAGCCCCTTATCGTTTTCCTACCTGCAGACCTTTCTTCAGGCTAGGACAGTATTACAGGGCCCAGCAGGGCTTCCCTGTCCTTTCTTCACTTCCTCCTGCCCAAGGCTCTTCCCAGCCCAGGATTCGGGGCTGGGATGACCTGCCACTAGGATAGATTGAGCATGGCCAGGGCCATGACATGTGGACTTGGGCTGACCTGGGGCCCTGGGCAGGTGTTGACAGTGACTTCTAGTGCAAGTGTGGGGCTTGGGTTAGTGATGATGATTCGGGCTCTCTCTGCAGCACAAAACCAAAAGTGCCAGCACATCAATTAAACCTTAATAACAAGATTTTAGTATCTAATTGCGGACCTTCCCACGTGCCACCACTGACTGGCACACGTGTCATAGGTTCGCCATCATGGCCCTACCATGCTCAGTAAGCTTGAGGATAGGTACACTTTCACCTTCACCCTGCCAGACTCACCCAGAGGTTGCCGGGTCTCCATCCATTGGACCTGGGGAGCCCAGGGTTAGATCCAGAGGCAGAGCAGTGATCTTCCCCAGATGGGGCTGGGCTGTGACTGGATCTGTTCTTATGTCCCATGACGCTGTCCCTTCCTCTTCTCAGGTCGGCTTTATCAATAGCCTCAAGTTCTCAAGCTCTGGGGACTTCCTGGTGGCTGGGGTGGGACAGGAACACAGGTAAGAGGAAGCCCCCCATGAGGTGAGGTGGCTGGACTACAGCTTAGACAGAGTTTGTCAGGCCTCAGCTCCCTTTCTCACCCCTGCAGGCTTGGCCGGTGGTGGCGGATCAAAGAGGCCCGAAACTCTGTCTGCATCATCCCTCTCCGCAGGGTGCCCATATCTCCTGCTGCTGGATCCTGACAAAATTTTTATTTATGTTCTTCCCAAGCCCCGCCCTCTTTGTATTAAAATTTTTTTTTTTCAGATCTTGTGTCTTGCAGTTTCTTGATAAGCCTGGGAGGTTGCGAGGGAGAATAGCAGGGGACAGGGAAGGCATAGTTTCTTGGTTCTGATCCCTTTACTGCTATGAGCAATTTTTTTTTCTTTTTGGGCCACACCTGGTGATGCTCAGGTGTTACTCCTGGCTACGCGCTCAGAAATCGCTCCTGGTTTGGGGGACCATATGGGACATGGGGCTCAAACTGCGGTCCATCCTAGGCTAGCACGGGCAAGGCAGATGCCTTACTGCTTGCACTACCACTCCAGCCCCCTACTATGTGCAGGGGGTCACACCCGGCAGTGCTCAGAGGTTACTCCTGGCTCTAGGCTCAGAAATCGCCCCTGGGATTTCGGGATTCGAACCACCGTCCTGCATGAAAGGCAAACGCCTTACTTCCACGCTATATTTCCGGCCTCTGCTAGGTGCATTTCTTTTTTTTGGTTTTTGGTTTACACCTGGCAGCACTCTGGTTACTACTGGCTCTGTGCTCAGAAATTGCTCCTGGCAGGCATGGGGGTGGGGGTGGGGGTGGGGAGAGGAGGGACTATATGGGATGCCGGGAATCGAACCACCACCATAGGTCCTGGGTCAGCTGCTTGCAAGGCAAACGCCATACTGCTGTGCTATCTCTCCGGCCTTATGCTTTACTTTTTTTTGTTGTTGTTTTGGGGTCACATCCGATAATGCTCAGTGCTTATGGCTTTGTTCTCAGGAATCACTCCTGACGGGCTCAGGGGACCATATAGGATGCTAGGGAGTCGAATCCTGGTCTTGCAGGGAAAACAAGAGCCCTACCCGCTGTAAAATGAATCACCCTGTAGCGCTCAGGGGTTACTCCTGGCTCTGTGCTCAGAAATCACTCCTGGCAGACTCAGGACCATTCCTGGGTCGGCTTCATGCAAGGCAAATGCCCTGCCACTCCATAGTATGTTTTTTAATATCCTGCAAATGATCATTCTCTTTTCCTCTCCTTCTGACTTGTTTTTTTAGGCTGCACCTGGCAGTGCTCAGGGCTTACTCCTGGAGGGGCTCGGAAACAAAGGGTGCTGAGAATCAAGCGCAGGTCAGCCTCATGCATGGCAAACGCCCTATCCACGTACTGTATCCACCCCCAGCATTTTATGCTTTTCCAGGGAACTTGGAGAGAAAGCTGAGAGCTGGCTCCTGGTCACTGCATTCCCTTGCTGACTTCACCTATTCTCCTTCCTTCCTTGTGGTTTGCTCTGGTAGCTAAGCTATGTCTGCTAGGATGTATATGAGGACCTAGATATGAGGGCCTGGATTCCACCTTCCCCAAAAAATCATAAACGGGGGCTGGAGGGATAGCATGGATGTAAGGCGTTTGCCTTTCATGCAGAAGGACGGTGGTTTGAATCCCAGCATCCCATATGGTCCCCTGTGCCTGCCAGGGATGATTTCTGAGCCTAGAGCCAGGAGTAACCCCTGAGCGTTGCTGGGTATGACCCAAAAACCGAAAAAAACACAAAAACATAAGGCATTCTCTCTGGACTGGTGCTCACAGAGCTAGAGTGTGCTTTGCATGTGGGAGCCCTTGGTTTGTTCTCTGGTACCTCATGGTCCCCTGATCACTTCAGGAGGAGTCCTCTCCAACTCCACCAGAGAAGAAGGGAGCTGTGGCTATCCAGTTCCAATTCCAGTTCTAACTATGGGGTCTGGTCTGCGAACTGAAGACATCTGGCCTGCAGGTTAGGGCTCTCCTTTTAGCCCCCTGCCAGGTCAAGGATGGGAAGCTGCCCCTGAAGGTGAGGGAGCATGATCCTAAACCACTTACTGCCTGAGACAAAAGTCAGAATCTTGTGTAAAGGGTTCAGTCCTGCAAGAAGAGGTGGGGTGCAGCTGAGGTGGTCAAGTGCCTCATTCTCTTACTAAGAAATGGGAAGACGGTTAAGGCTACGCTAACCTTTCTGGCAGGCCTCGTTTTCTGGGGTCAGTGTTATTTTTTTGGTTTTGGGGCCACACCTGATGACACTGAGGGGTTACTCCTGGCTCTGTGCTCAGAAATTGCTCCTGGCATGCTTGGGGGACCATATGGGATGCCGGGAATCGAACCCAGGTCTGTCCTGGGTTGGCCGCATGCAAGGCAAATGCCCTACCGCTGTGCTATCTTTCCAGCCCTTCTGTTATTTTATTATTATGATTATTCGTTTCGTTCTGGGACCATACTTGGTGGCACTTGAGGGGCTACTCCTAGCCAGGCGCTGTGGGGCTCCTGACAGTGCATGGGGGGAATACGCAGTGTTAAGTATTGGACCCAGGGATTGCATTTGAAGCCCAGATCCCAATCATTCATGCTCTCTTTCTCAGCACAGTGTTACATTATTTGAGGGTTGGGGGCTCCCAAGCAGTGCACAGTGGACTGATTGGTTCAGCCATGCCCAGCTCTGACTGGGTAGTGTGGAGAACCTCCAACGTGATACCTTATAGTTCGCGGTTAATCATATCAAGCCAGAGAATGGACTTGGGGCCTCCTGCATGCAAAGCATGCTATTATTTTTAGGTTTGGGTCCACACCCATAATGCTCAGACCTGGGGCTGGGAAGGTGGCGCTAGAGGTAAGGTGTCTGCCTTGCAAGTGCTAGCGTAGGACGAACTGCGGTTTGATCCTCCGGCGTCCCATATGGTCCCCCCCAAGCCAGGGTCGATTTCTGAGTGCATAGCCAGGAGTAACTCCTGAGCGTCAAACGGGTGTGGTTCAAAAAACAAAACCAAAAAAAAAGTTTATTCTCATAATGCTCAGACCTTAGTCCTGGCTCTCCTGCCAGGCTCAGGGGACCGTCTATGGATGATACTGGGAGTCGAATGTCGAATGTCGTCTGCAAGAGAAGCACTTGCCCAATATACTGTTTCTCCAAACTGATTCTTTGTATTTTATTTTATTTTTGGGGGTTAGACCTGGTGATGCGTAGGAGTTACTTCTGGTTCTGTGTTCATTAGTCATGGTGGTGATGGAATGCCAAAGACAGGTGCAAGGCAAACTCCTTATCCACTACTGTCCAGCTTAGTCTCACTTATTGTGAGTGAACTTTTGTGAGTGAAATGTCAATAAAACATTGACTTTTCTTTGTTTTGTTTTGGGGCCATACCCAGCTGTGTTCAGTGTTTACAGCTGGCTCTGTGTTCAGGGAGCACTCCTGCTGGAGCTCAGGGAATTACATGGGATGCTGGGGATTGAACCTGGGTCAGTCATGTGCAAGGCAATGCCATCTCCATATGTACTGTCTTTCCAGCCCCATATTTACTATTTAGACTGTTTTTAAAGTAGTCAGTAAAGCAGTGCTGCATATATCACACTGTTGTATGACATCGCCATTCAGCCTCATCTTGTAAAACAGATTCTGAGCTATGTTACATGTATACATTCCGAATCTGATAGATTCCTCTGCTATCCCTGCCCAGCCTCTGGTGACCGACCACTTTCTGTCTCCAGGCTACTTCAGATGATTTGTATGACTGGAATCCTATACTTTTAGTTTTTGTTTCTTCTCCCCATCCTTGATGCACAACTTATTTATTTTTGTTTTGTTTTAGGTGCTCAGGACTTACTCCTGGCTCTGCATTCAGGAATCACTACTGGTGGGACTTGAGGCCATAGGAGATGCTGAGATCCAATTCTCATTGGCCAGCATGCAAGTCAAATGCCCTATAGCTCAGGCATCCTTACTTAGTATACCTTCTAAATCTCTTGGCATTTCCAGAAGTGAGTAGGTAAGGGCTTTTGATTTGTTAAAGAGGTGACTTTGTTTCTTTTGTATTTTGGGCCACACCCAGCTGTGTTCAGGGGTTACTCCTGGCCCTAAGTTCAATCCTGGTGGGCTGGGGGTGGGGTGGGGGGGGACCATGGGATGCTGGGGATATAACCCGGATTAGCGTGCAAGTCAAGTACCATACCCACTATACTATCATTCCGACTCAAGTGTCTGGACTTTTGCTCTGGCCCAACTGCCTTAACTTTTGATGGGTGTTTGATGTGGGAGTATCAGGGGTGGTGTTGTAGGAAATAAGTCTGGGAAAAGCCTTTTACCTATGGCATCCGGTCATAGCTAAGTCAGGATTGTGTTGGACCATAAAACATGTAGCTAGCGGGCCCAGAGAGCTAGCACAGCGGCGTTTGCCTTACAAGCAGCCGATCCAGGACCAAAGGTGGTTGGTTCAAATCCCAGTGTCCCATATGGTCCCCTGTGCCTGCCAGGAGCTATTTCTGAGCAGACAGCCAGGAGTAACCCCTGAGCACTGCCGGGTGTGACCCAAAAACCAAAAACAAACAAACAAACACAAAAAAAAAAACATGTAGCTAGCGTCAGGGCATGGCTTGGTAGTTTGGAAAAACATCCTACCTTACAGGCATGGGGGTCTCATGTAAGGCAAACAACTTAGTCCTCTTGGGGTCACACTGGTGGTCACTCCTGGTTCTGTGCTCAGGGATCACTCCTGATGAAGCTCGGGGAACTAGAAATGGTGCTGAAGATGGAACTAGGGTTGCTCATGTGTAACCCCTGAATTATCTCTTTAGCCCGATTATTTATTTATTTGAACATTTCCTTTTCCTCTTACCTACCCCCTCCCCCCATTTTTTCCCCTTACCTTTTTTGTTGTTACTATTGCTCTGATGACTGGAGGTCACATACTTACTTCAATTGTGTGCTTAGTTGTAGTGCATACAAGGATCATGTTACTTGTTTGTGCTGCTCCCATGCACCTGGCTGTAATGCACCAGAAGCCACACATGATAGTGGCTGTCCCTTACACACTGTTGGAGCACTGAGGTAACAGTGCCTTGAAGATTGCACTCAGTATGCAGGGTAGAGCTTGGAACTAAACACTTGGCTTCTATGAAGAGAATCTCCAGGTACTAGATAGCACTCCCTCGAAACCAAGGCTTTGCAGAGGTGAAGAGGAAGGCTCAGCTTTTGGGAGTCATCCTGGCACTTGTGTCATAGTTGCCCTTATGACATCATCGATTTTGCCCCTCCACTTCTCCCCTGTGCCATGGCTAGATAAATACTCACCTGAGGGGCTTTGATCCATCTATTCCAATCCATGTAGGGGCAATGGTGAGTAGGAGAGACAGACATGCCAGGATGTTTAGGGATGGGTCATAGCTTTCTCAGGATGGCATACACAGGTTTCTTAAGATTGGAGATTCTGGGAAACCCTGGAAATTGAGTGGAGAAGAAGGAAGAGAAGCCTCACCTGTTCTTTTCCTTTAACTGCTAGTGTCAGGAGAATAAAAAGTCTGAAGAACCTACAAAATCCAAGAGTCAGTCAAAAGGACCAGATGGTGAGAATGGATAATGTGCCTCCCCCACCGAAGCCTGAAAAGGAACATAAGGTAGGAGAAACGCTAATTCGAGTTCCACTGGTACCTGTGCTTGAATGCTGTGCTATCTTTCTCACGGGCCAGAGCTATGACCCTTGGTAGTGACTTTCCCATCTAGTATAGTTTTGAGTCCTTCAGGGTCAGGAGAAGACAGGAATTTACTGGAACCCATCAGAGTCCTAGCTGGGGTTCCCTGGAGTCTTAGAACCTTGTGGGGTTCTCTACCATTGTCTGATGGGTTAGAGCAGACCAGCAATTCAGTTCTTTGTCTTTTTTGTTTTTGTTTTTGTTTTTGTTTTTGGCCACACCCAGTGATGCTCAGGGGTTACTTCTGACTCTGCACTTAGAAATTGCTCTTGGGGCCTGTGCGTGTTTTTCTACTGTCCTGTGTCCTGAACCTCTCCTGAGTGGGCCAAAAAGGGCCCAGCAAAATCGTTCTCCTAGAGTTACTCGGGCTGGGCCGGAAAGCCAAGAAAGATTGTGTCCTAGAGTGAAAACCGGCTATCAGCAATAGATTGCAGAAAGGCAGGTCCTCTGTCGGTATGTCAGGCTGGAGAAACTTGCCCTGCCGAGTGGTTACTAACTGCGAGAGACTGTGAGTGTCGCCTGTGCATGTTTTTCTTTTTTTTTTTTTTGGTTTTTGGGTCACACCCGGCAGTGCTCAGGGGTTATTCCTGGCTCCAGGCTCAGAAATTGCTCCTGGCAGGCATGGGGGACCATATGGGACGCCGGGATTCGAACCGATGACCTCCTGCATGAAAGGCAAATGCCTTACCTCTATGCTATCTCTCCGGCCCCCTGTGCGTGTTTTTCTACTGTCCTGTGTCCTGAACCTCTCCTGAGTGGGCCGAAAAGGGCCCAGCAAAATCGCTCTCCTAGAGGCTCTAGAAGAGCACAGTCAAGCGAAGCAGAGCGCTCTTTCTAATGAACGAACACCATCGCAACATGCAGGAAAAAAAATCACACTAGGAACTGTGCTGGATCTCTAAAGCCCAGCATATCTCTCTGGACTGTCTTCTCTGCTGCGTGCTCAGGCCTAAGATTTGATCCTGTGTGTGGCTTCATCCACAGAGGGCTCTCCTTCCTTGGAGGTGAGTCAACCCACCCAGAAAGGGTGGAGCCATCTAAACCGCTGGATCTCTGAAGCTCAGCACATCTCTCTGGTCTGTCTTCTCTGCTGTGTGCTCCGGCCTAAGATCTGATCCTTGGGGCCGGAGAGATAGCATGGAGGCAAGGCATTTGCCTTGCATGCAGAAGGTTGGTGGTTCAAATCCCAGTATCCCATATGGTCCCCTGAACTTGACAGGAGCAACTTCTGAGCATAGAGCCAGGAGTAACCCCTGAGCGCTGCCAGGTGTGACCCAAAAACTGAAAACCAAAAAAAAAAAAAAAAAAAGATTTGATCCTGTGTATGGCTTCATCCACGGAGGGCTCCCCTTCCTTGTAGGTGAGTTGACCCTCCCAGAAAGGGTGGAGCCAGAGGAGTGTGGCCCCGCACATCATTTAGCCAGTGAATACCACCACAACATGTAGAAATATCCACAATACAAGTGTGACAATGGGGAAACAACACAGGCCAGCACCAGGAATAGAGAATGAAGATGGCAACTCTGGTGACTTGAAAACGGCCAGCCAATTAGTCAGTCTCTCAGATATGGAGTTTAGAGAAGAAATATGGAGGATATTCACAGAACTCAAAGAAAGCATAGATCGAGTTGAACACAACACTTATAAGAACCAAGAAAATATGAAGACAGAAATCAGAAAACTCCAAACTGAAATAACAGGTCAAGTAACAGGTCTGAAAAAACTCAGTAGACAAATTGAAGGACTCAATGGATTAGCTCTCTATCAGGGTAACAGCAGCTGAAGATAGAATTAGTGAGCTTGAAGATTCCATGTAGAACAACTCCATACAGCAGAAGAGATTAGAAAAAAGCCTTAGGGGCCGGTGAAGTGGCGCTAGAGGTAAGGTGTCTGCCTTGCAAGTGCTAGCCAAGGAAGGACCGTGGTTCGATTCCCCATCCCATATGGGCCCCCTAAGCCAGGGGCAATTTCTGAGGCATCAAACAGGTGTGGCCCGAAAAACAAAACAAACAAACAAACAAAAAAACAGGAAAAAAGCCTTAAAGCAAATGATCAGACAATGGAAAAATTAGTCAAAGAATGTGAATAGATGAAAATAAAAGTCTTTGATAAGCTCAACAGAAACAATTTAAGAATCATTGGAGTCCCACCCAGGAAGAAAATCTCCAGGAAGAATCAACGGTCAAGAACATCATTAAAGAGAAGCTACCAGAGCTAAAGAATACATGCGATCTAATCCTGCATGCCCGAAGAGTACCAACTAAAAGAGACCCCAGGAAAAACACCCCAAGACACATCCTAGTCACAATGACGAATCTCACAGATAGAGACAGAGTTCTGAAAGAAGCAAGATCAAAAAGGGAAATCACATTCAAGGGAGCATCCTTGAGATTTATAGCAGACCTGTCACAAGAAACATTCAAGGCCAGAGGCAGTGATAGGACATAGTGACAAAACTCAGTGAAATAAATGCTCCGCCTAGAATACTGCACCCAGCAAAACTCACTTTCAGGTTTGAAAGAAGAATGCATGGCTTCACAGATAAACAACAGCTCAGAAACTTTACAGACTCAAAACCAGCCTTAAAAGAAAAACTGAAAGATCTATTTTAATACAAGATTGACCAACCGACACACCAAACTTCAACACAAAGATGGCACTAAATTCCATGACACTTCTTTCTCTCAATGTCAATGGACTAAATACACCCGTTAAGAGACACAGGGTGGCTAAATGGATCAAAAAACTCAACCCAACCTTCTGCCTACAAGAAACACACCTGAATAGTCAGAACAAACATAGACTCAAGTGAGTGCCTCTGGGCATGGTCCAAAAACCAAAAACCAAAAATCAAAACCAGCATCCATATTGGACCCCCATGTCTGCCAGGAGCTATTTCTGAGCCCAGAGCCAGGAGTATCCTCTGAGTGCTGCCGGGTGACACCCCCCCAAAAAAAAGAAAGAAAGAAATCGCTCCTGGGTTAGCAGCATTCAAGGCAAACACCGTACCGTGTGCTATTGCTTTGGCCATGGGGATTTTGAGACTTATCGTCAATTGTCCATTAACTAGAGACAGAACATCTGTGTCTGGTCTTAGGTTTCTACTGCATCTGATGTCCAGAGGGAGGGGTAATATAGATGGGAAATTAGTCTTTCCCTCGAATATTGTAGGGCTGAAAACTGTGGAGAATATTCTCTGACTTGTTTATTCTTTTAAACTTTATTTATTTTTTGATCGATTGGTTTTTGGGTCACACCCGGCGGTGTTTGGGGGTCATTCCTGGTTCTGCACTCAGAAATCACCCCCTGGTAGGTTGGGGGACCATATGGGATGCCGGGAAATAGAACCTGGTCCCTCCTGGGACAGCCGCATGCAAGACAAATGCCTTACCATTGTGCTATCTCTCCGGTCCCTGACTTGTTTCTTTTTCCTTTCCTTTTTTTAAGGCCCCAGAAAAGCAAACCACGTCCTCTTCTGATAAAGCAGCTATAAAGATCCAGGCGTGGTGGCGTGGCACCCTGGTCCGCCGGACATTGCTGCACGCGGCTCTTTGTGCCTGGGTTATTCAAAACTGGTGGAAAGAGAAGAAGAGAAAGCAGTGGGACAAGAAGTGGCGTAGGACCCTGGAGACCTATACACGGCACGAGTGGGCAGCAGTCAAGCTGCAGTCCTGGGTCCGCATGTGGCGTGTCCGTCTGCGTTACTGCCGCTTACTCAGTGCAGCTCGCATCATCCAGGCCTACTGGAGGTGCCACTCTGGCCCCTCAAGGGGTCTCGTTAAGGGCCAGTACAGAATCACAGCAGATCAGATGCATCTCCAGTTAGAGTTCTTGCTGGGTTCAGGGCCTTACATTGTGACGGAGTGTATTCCCCTTAAAATAAAGCAGTGAACTGGTCTTTCCCCAGCCCCCACCCCCACCCCGACAAGCTCCAAGTCACACAGAGCAAGGGTGGCAGATAGCTTAATATCTCCTGGAGACACTGCAAACAATTAGCAGGGGATGCCAGAGGAGGAGGATTCTGAGCCCTTGTCCTCATTAGAAAACATTGATGAGACAGACATTTACCGACATTTGCCAGAGGTAGGAAAATTGGGGCCACAACGTTGTTGCAATGGACGCTAAACTGGAGCACCATCCCATAATCAGATCAATGTTTTCTCTCTCCAAGCTTGTGTTTATATAATGGAAACATTGTGGGGCTGGGAAATGGTTGTGAGAGCAGTTGGCAGAGTCCCCCAACCTAGGCTAGGTAGCTCAGAGCTTATTCCCTGAGGCCTACAATTGAGAGGAGCCCATTCAGTCCTAGGTCTGGGATCCTGGTGCAATGATTGAAGTGAGGATGATGTGCCCTGTGTTTTCTTACACCTAACTTCTATGTCAGAATCTGAGACCAAACTGGAGTAATTCAGGCCAATGGCTCCAGTCCTTATTCCTTTTTACTTCAAACTCTGTCATTCACCCTTCTATGCCCAAGTGGGCATAAGCACTGGTTTTCCTCCATACTTGGTGAAGATCCATAGTCATGGTTATGGACAAAGACTTTTTGTTTGGTTTTGCCATTTCTTTTGCCACACCCAGTGTTGCTCAGGGGTTACTCCTGGCTCTGCACTTAGGAATTAGTCCTGGCGGCTTGGGACCATATGGATGCCGGAGATCGAACCCGTGTTGGCCACATGCAAGGCAAATGCCCTATCTGCTGTTCTATTGCTCCAGCCCATGGACAAAGACTTTCTACTGAGTATCAGCCTAGGTGGTCAGAGTCATGGCATGAAGGAGGTGTCAGTATTGTGTGTCTCTCCTGCACATCATCATAGATTCTGTCTCCACAGAGTTGGGACCGTTATTTTTTTTAGATTTTGGACACATCCAGTGGTGCTCAGGGGCTGCTTCAGCTTCATGTTTGATGTCCTCTCCCATACTGTGCCAGAGACTGAATGTGGTTTTATGTAAAGCATGTGCACTATAATCTTTGCATTGTTTCCTTGGCCTTAGAGCTGGATCTTTGATCCCTTCTGTGAAAGTTGTTTTCTTGGAATGGAGTCTAGGTTAGTGTTTTGGTTTTCTTTTTAAACTTTGATAGTTTATTTGATGATCATCCCTATAGGAACAACACCAGTGTAATAGAATGGATAGCTAACAAAAGCTTACTAAACCTTCTGCCTTTGTGTTAATGTTCTCATTGTAAATACAATAATTTTCACAAATGTGTTTGCTACTGTAATTCTTTTTTTTTTTTTTTTTGGTTTTTGGGTCACACCCGGCAGCGTTCAGGGTTCCTCCTGGCTCTATGCTCAGAAATGCTCCTGGCAGGCACGGGGGACCATATGGGACGCCGGATTTGAACCGATGACCTTCTGCATGAAAGGCAAATGCCTTACCTCCATGCTATCTTTCTGGCCCCGCTACTGTAATTTTTTATCTTTTTAAAATTTTCTTCTCCCTTTTTTTAAAAAATAACTTTGCTCTCACATATCTGGAACAAATGTATGATGGTAAACTATGTCAACTATATGATGCATTTTTTTTTCTGGTCCCCTCACCCCCTTTTATATGTATGATATATATAATTCATTAAGTACCACAGTTACAAAATTGTTCATGGTTGAGCTTTAGTCATGGACACCACCCTTAACCAGTGCATATTTACCACCCATCAATGTCCCCAGTTCCCTCCTCCCTACACCCACCTGTTCTCACTCTTTCTTTTCAATTTGATCTGGGTTTGATTTCTAGCACTGCATATGATCCCTGAGTCCTTCCAGGGATGATCCCTCAGCTCAGGGCCAGGAGTAAGCCCTGAGCATCTTCAAGTATGACCCCACCCCATCAAAATGTCCCCTAAAGCAAAACAACCTGTCTCATTATCCTTAATCGGCTTTCTTGATTTTCCCTGTATATGCAACTGCTGGATGTCTTCCTCAGCAACCTCTGGCATTCATTCCTGCAGTCATTTTCCCTGGCCAGGGATCTCAGGTTCTAGTTTCCCTTCCAGGAAATGTCAGGGTACACCCTCTATGGATATCATCCTCTTTGTGTTTCAGTTCTGACTTTTTAAGTCAGCACAGCTAAAGATGACTACTTCTCACCACCTACTCAAGCAATGGTACCCATTTCTGCCAGGGCCCATATTTGCACTTCTTCCTCACCCCACTTGGGATCTGACACAGTGCCATAGGCTCCTGGGTGTACTCTGCACCTTGCCAGGTTCCATGCAGGGTGACTATCCAAGACCTGGTGCCCTCCTCACCCTCTTGAGATCTACCTCCTTTTCTGTGTTCTGGAGGTGAACTTCCCCTCAGGTGTCCTACATTGCAGTCACTAGTTTAGTAATTTAAGACTTAATTTGTTGGGCAAGAGAAGAAAATAAAAGGACAAGACTTCAATTTAAAAAAGGGGCAGTGGAGCAATAGCACAGCCTTGAATACAGCCAATTTTTGTTCAATCCTTGGCTTCCCATATGGCCCCCTGAGCACTGCCAGGAGTAATTTCTGAGCATTCTAGGGGGAAGGGAGAGAAACTAGATACAGAAAAAAGGTTGTTAAATTCATCGGTTTTATTGTTTTTATCTCAATCCCAAAGAAAACACTGAAAGTATCCAAGAGAAGGGGCTGGAGAGATAGCATGGAGGTAGGGCGTTTGCCTTGCATGCAGAAGGATGGTGGTTCGAAACCCGGCATCCCATATGGTCCCCCGAGTCTGCTGGGGGTGATTTCTGAGTGTAAGAGCCAGGAGTAGAGCGCTTGGGTGTGACCCAAAAACCAAAAAAAAAAAAGTATCCAAGAGAAAGTAAATCAAAACGTGAGCATGGCCTCAAATTCATAGGAATCAAAAAAATTGTTTCTAATGTTACTTGAAACACTACAAAGGAGACTTTAGTGGGAAGGAATTATATACATTTTTTTTCAAGATTCAAGGCACAGGCCAGAGCGATAGCACATTGTGTAGGATATTTTGCCTTGCACGTGGATGACCTGGGTTCAATTCTTGGCATTTCATATGATCCCCTGAGCCTGCCAGTAGTGATTTCTGAATGCAGAGCCAGGTGTGGTGTGGCCCTCAAACAAGCAAACAAAAGAAGATCTTTTTCTTGAAAATCTTTCAATGGGCCCGGAGAGATAGCACAGTGGCGTTTGCCTTGCAAGCAGCCGATCCAGGACCAAAGGTGGTTGGTTCGAATCCCGGTGTCCCATATGGTCCCCTGTGCCTGCCAGGAGCTATTTCTGAGCAGACAGCCAGGAGTAACCTCTGAGCATCGCCGGGTGTGGCCCAAAAAACAAAAACAAAACAAAACAAACAAAAAAAACAAAAAAAAAGAAAATATTGGAAAATAATTGAAGCTCTAAAACTGGTCTATCCAAAAGTGGAGAATGTTCCACATGCATAGGTGCAGTGGACAACTGTGGGTGTTGGCCAGAGTATACCGTAGAGCATCAGTCAATGTTCTTGTGCCATAGATAATGTTGCTGAGACACGGTCTGTCTCCAGGGATGAGCTGTGACTGGCTTGGGAGAGATGTGACAGGACCTGGGTGCTAAGTAACACCCCATGTACAGGATGATCCGTACCGAGAAGGCCTCCCACCAATCATGCCCATCCCATCTGTTGACTGAGCAGCATGACTGATGTGCATGGGATCAGAGAGCCTCTATTTTGAGGCTAAGGGAAATTTAAGAGAGAGAATCAAATTGTAAAATAGCACGTTCTGAGCAGAACTGCAATGGGGCAGCAGCTCTGGGGGTGGGACTTATGAAGTAGGAGTTAAAATAAAACCAGGAGTTTTTAATAGGAAGGCCCAAAGATAGGCCTAAACATTTATGAGACTGGAGTTAGGCAAGAGGGAATTTTTCCATAATCCCATCAGCGAACTATTTCTCAAGAACCTGCATGTCTTTTTCCTCTGCCCTAACAAGGCTTTCATTAACAGGAAACAAGGAAATTGAAGAATAAATAACCAGGAATCACTAAGTTTTAAGAAACTCAAAACATGAAAAGGCATCCCTAAAACACAACAATCAGAAATTTGATGGTCAAGAGAAGGGTTAGGGAAGCAATTTAAGAAAGTAAAGATACTATTTCAGTGATGGAAAAAAACAATTTAGCTATGAAAGGACCATTATTAAAAAGAAGCCACTCAGGGATCTTAGAAGCAAAGTCAGAATTAAAAGACCAGATGCTGGGGGCCAGAACAATAGAACAATGGGTAGTGAATTTGCCTTACTGCCATGCAGAGCCAGAAGTAAGTAACCTCTGAGCATTGCTGGTTATGGCACAAAAACAAAAGACCAGAGTCAGAGTGAATAATAGGGAATATATAAAATACATATAACACAAAGTTTATATATATATATATATAAACTTTTCCACAGTGAGTAGAAAGTTTGCCCTAGGACTCCTCTAGGGACTCAATACAAAAAGACAGAGAAATGAAAAGGCTAAAAGACATAAAGAATGAAGCTATGATGCAGAAGTTGCAGTCATGGTTGAACTAGTATTCCTGAAAAAGACAACACAGAGATGGAGAACAGGCACATTCTTAGCATTAATGAGTTTCCCAGAGCTCAAAAAGACTCAAGTGCTCTCTAAGGTGAAGGAAAACAGATGGAGCTCCATCTTGCTGAACCATCTCATAACTGAAGAAGAGAAAATATTTAAACATATAAAGAGAAAAAAAAATAGAACAAATCACCAAGGAATACGTTTTAGATAGACATTATCTTTTTTTTTTTTTTTTTTTTTTTTGTTTTGTTTTTTTTTTTTTTTTTGTTTTTCGGGCCACACCCGTTAGATGCTCAGGGTTACTCCTGGCTACGCGCTCAGAAATTGCCCCTGGCTTGGGGGGACCATATGGGACACCGGGGGATCGAACCGTGGTCCTTTCCTTGGCTAGCGCTTGTAAGGCAGACACCTTACCTCTAGCGCCACCTCGCCGGCCCCGACATTATCTTTCTTAAGAGCAACCTTGGATGTAGAAAAAGAATGGAGCAATTCCCAGTGCCCTGAAAGAAAAAAAATGTAAGCATTGAATAATAGGCCACTTAAAATGCTACTCAAGTGTCAGAGCCAAAAAGAAAGATGATCTCTCTCTTCCCTACCCTTTGTTGTTAGGGTATCTGGGGGCTGTACGCTATGGGGGCCTTGGGGAGTGGCGTGGTCACAGTGCAGTGCACATTGGAGGTTGCATGCTTGGTTGTAGTGTGCCAGAGATCATACACTTGTGCCTTTGGGGATCACAGTCAACATGTGGGTGCCAGTGCCAGGAATTGAACTTGCAGCCTGATGCCTGCAAGGTAAGTGCTCCACCACTGAGTCCACATTCCCTGGCTGGGGAAAAAAGTATTTATGGTGCCAGGGAATGAAATCCAGAGTCTCACACCAGCAAGGAAAGTGCTCCACTATTGAGCTACATACATGCCTGATCCTGTATATATATATATATATAATATATATATATATATATATATATTATATTATAATATATATATATTTATAGGGGTCACTCCTGGTAATTGAAAGAATTATTTTATTTAAACCCTGTGGTTTACAAAGTTGTTCAAATGCAGTTGTTTCTGGCCTTGAATTTTTTTTTTGAGCCACATCTGGCAGTGCTCAGGGGTTACTGCTGGGCTCAGAATTATTCCTGGCAGGCTCAGGGGACCATATGGGATACCGGGGATCGAACTCGAGTCTGTTCCGAATCGGCTGCATACAAGGTAAACATTCTACCACTGTGCTATCATTCTAGCCCCCCGGCCTTGAATATTCTGACACCAATTCCACCACAGTGTAACATTTCCTCTACCATTGTCCCATTTCCCTACCACACCCAAGGCTGCCCCTTGACAGGCACAAAATAATTATTTATTTATTTATTTTTATTTTATTATTATTATTATTTTTTTTTTGGTTTTTGGGTCACACCCAGCAGTGCTCAGGGCTTACTCTGGCTCTCTGCTCAGAAATCGCTCCTAGCAGGCACAGGGGACCATATGGGATACCAGGATCTGAACCACTGACTTTCTGCATGAAATGCAAATGCCTTACCTCCATGCTATCTCTCTGGCCCTTTTCCTTTTATTTTATTTTATTTTATGCACAAAATAATTTACTCTAGGGCTGTAGTGATAGCACAGCATGTAGGGCAGCGATGGCAAACCTATGGCACATGTGCCAGCTGTGGCACATGAAGGCCTTGCAGCTGGCATGCAGGAAGGTCTGCAATTAATAAATTTATAAAATTTATTGTTTTTTTTTTTTTTTTTTTTTTGGTTTTTGGGTCACACCCGGCAGTGTTGAAGGGTTACTCCTGGCTCAATGCTCAGAAATTGCTCCTGGCAGGCTCAGGAGACCATATGGGATGCCAGGATTCAAACCACCAACCTTCTGTACGCAAGGCAAACGCCTTACCTCCACGCTATCTCTCCAGCCCCAATTTATAAAATTTATGAAGAGTTTTTAGATAGTAAAATCTTGTTATTAAGGTTTAATTGATGTGCTGGCACTTTGAGGAAATTCTTTGGTTTTGTGCTGTAGTTTGGGCACTTAGGCTCAAAAAGGTTAGCCATCACTGATGTAGGGTGTTTGCCTTCCATGCAGTCATCCTGGGTTTGATCCCTGGCATCCCATATGGTCTCTCGAGACTGCCAGGAGTAATTTCTGAGTGCAGAGCCACCATTTAGCCCTGAGTGCCACCAGGTGTGGCCCACAAACAACAACAACAACAAAAATAAAGTTATATTGCTTGTTACAACTAAATGGTATTAGAATTATTAAAAATGTTTCAGTAACAGAAAATTTATTAAAATTGTTATATCTCACCAGGACCAAACAGGTGCAAGACTACTAAGTAGTAGGCTAGATACAGAGGGGACCACATATTCTAGCAACCCTGGGGGTGAGGGAAGAGGATATGGGAGGTAGGACAAAAACGGAGGTGTAGGGAGGACAATTTGGTGATGGGAATCCCCCCTGATTTTATGTAAATATGTACCTAAAATATTATTGTCAACAATATGTAAGCCACTATGATCAAAATAAAAATTATATTAAAAATTGTTATATCTCGGGGCTGGAGAGATAGCATGGAGGTATGGCATTTGCTTTGCATGCAGAAGGACAGCAGTTTGAATCCTGGCATCCCATATGGTCCCCTGAGCCTGCCAGGAGCGATTTCTGAGCGTAGAGCCAGGAGGAACCCCTGAACACTGCCTTGTAGGTGGCAGACCTCTGTTTGGTCCCTGGCATCCTATCTGGGTCCCTCGAGTTCTGCCAGAAGTATTCCTTAAACTCTGAGAAAGGAGTTAGTCCTGAGCACCACTAGTTGTGACCCAAAAGCACCCCCCCAAAAAAAATCTTCCAAAGACCTACCCAGTGATATTTCATTGGCCAATATGAATCACTTGACCACTACTCCAGCTACAGAGGCTAAAACAAAATCATTATTTAAACAAGCCTGTTGCTAACTCTAATAATGTTAATATGTATGTGGGGGGGAGGAGAGAGAGAGAGACAGACAGACAGAGAGACAGACAGAGAGAGAGAGAAGGGCCCAACTAACTCCAGACAGGGATAGTTATGATTATGCACCCAGAGTTGGAATGTAGCTGTTTGAAGAGCTGAATAGATAAGTTATTTATTTTTTATTTATTGGTTTTGAGGCTCCATCTAGAAGTGCTCAGGGGTTACTCCTGGTTCTGCACTCAGAAATTGCTCCTGGCAGGCTTGGGGGACCCTATGAGGTGCCAGGGATCAAACCCATCCCATCCCAGGTCAACCGAGTGCAAGGCAAATCACTCTGGCCCCTAGATACATTTTTTTTAATTGTTTTGTTTTTAGGCCACACCTAAGAGTGCTCAGGGGTTACTCCTGGCTTTGCTCAGGAATCACTCCTGGAGGACTCTGGGGATCAAATATGAGGTCAGTGATCTAACCTCAGTCAGCTGCATGCAAGGCAAGCACCCTACCCTCTGTACTATCGGTCTGGCCCCTTTAAGCATTTCTTGACATTTTGTCTCTCTTTGTATTTTCAAACACCTCCCATTTGTTTTATAGCTTTTTGTCTCTCTCTGAAATTTACTGCCAAGAGTTCTTCTACCTGACTCCCTGCTTTATTACTGCTCATGTTTAAGTTGCCAGCAGAAGAGATGGATGAAGAATTCCTTACATGACATCTTTCCTCGAAATTGACCCAGTATTGAGACACCCTTGACAAATAGATTGTATTGATCCTATCTTCTCCTGAAAGGGCCAATAACTTGAGTTTACAATGACAGGCACATCTTATGATTATGGCTGAAAGCTTACTTTCCTTCCATCAACTACCGAAAAGGCTTACACAGTGATTCAGTCACATAAGATTCCACATAACATTGCCCAAGATCATAAAATTGATAAAACTAGGCTGGAGAAAGAGCATAGCAGGCAAGGCAGTTCCTCTGCATGTGGCCAGCCTGGCTTTGATTCCCATCACTACAGTAGCAAGAGTAATTACTGAGCACAGAGCTGGGAGCAACTGAGCATCACCAGGTGTGGCCCTAAGACAAAACACATATACCCACATCCTTTCCAAACTGAAAACTCAATCAAAACAAAACAAAACAAAACAAAAAAACCCTCTCCCTCCCAAAGATGATAAAGAAATACTTATCAAAAATTTTTATTTGGGGCCGGAGTGATAGCACGTAGGTAAGGCATTTGCCTTTCATGCAGAAGGTCAGTGATTCAAATCCCAGCATCCCATATGGTCCCCTGAGCCTGCCAGGAGCGATTTCTGAGCATAGAGCCAGGAGTTACCCCTGAGCACCGCCAGGTGTGACACAAAAAACCATAAAAAATTTTATTTTTAGGGCTGGAGAGATAGCATGGAGGTAAGGTGTTTGCCTTTCATGCAGGATGATGGTTCGAATCTCGGCATCCTATATGGTCCCCCAAGCCTGCCAGAAGTGATTTCTGAGTGCTGCTGGATGTGACCCAAAAACCAAAAACCAACCACCCCCCCAAATTTTATTTTTAACTGGGCAAAGGTGATTTTCTCCATAAGTCTTTCATCTTTCAAAGGGAGAAACGTTCCCCTTTAAGCATAGAAGACCTGAAATATCCCCACTCAATGTACAATTTCAGGCCTTTCAGTTAAAAAGTTTCTTTAGCACTTAGGTCCTGGAGGCTAACTTTCTTTTAATATTTTATAAATTTTTACTCCCCCCACAAAGTCTTATTGATTCAATGATCAATAGAAATGGAGGCCACTATGTACAGACAGGAAACTGTCTTGTCCTGTTCCTGAGCTGCTGTCCTTCCTTGGGCCACTTGTTTGTTCCCTTATACAAGCCTTTCAAAGTGCTCACAGCCCAGAGGTGATGGGCATGGGCAGTGGTGCCAAGCAGCAGTTTCCTTTGGCTCATGGACATTATGAGAGAGCCATAAGGATCAATTTCGTCCAAGGGGAAGAATTGTTTACTTTTAGCCTGCCAGGAGTGATTTCTGAGCTCATAGCCAGGAGTAACCCCTGAATGTCTCCAGGTGTGGCCCCAAAACAAAACAAAAAAAGAACAAAACAAATATACAAAAATAAAACAATATTGATGAAATATGTAAATCTTTTTTTGTGGGGTTGGATCACAACCCCTGAACACAGCTGTGTGTGGCCCAAAAACCAAAAAAAAATAAATATATATATAAATTAATGTAAAAAGGATGTCATGTTCATAGATTGGCAGATTCAGTATAGGAAATAGTCAATTATTCCATTATCCAATACAATTTTATTATTAAATTTTATTTTAATAACATTATTAAATTGTCATATTCAATACATATAAAATTACAAAAGAAATAATGTAATTACCAAGCCAAAATATTTTTAATATTATTTAAAATATTTTTGGGTTTGTTTTAGGGCCATACTTGGGGGTGCTCAGTGTTTGCTCCTGACTCTACACTCAAGGACTACTTCTGGCAGGCCCAGGAGATCATATCAGAAAAAGAATCTGGGTCAGTTGTGTACAAGGCAAGTTACCCATTCTAGTATCTTTCTGGCCCCTTAATGGAATTTCAGTTGAAGTTTGAGAACCTTTTTAGGTAAACTCATACTGATTCTATTATGGTCAGACTTAAAAAAAAACCAAGTTGGAGGACTTCCAAAGTCCAAGTTACAGGGACAGTCTCTCTTTCAGAGTTAGAATATCCATATCTGAAACTCTTGTCAAGCTGTCATAAAGGTTTTAATTCCCCAAACTCTAGCCACGTGGTTGCCTTTCTAGTTAAAATCATAGCTGGTACAGAGCAAGGAAAGCTTGACAACATGGTCTCTCTAGCTATTCAAATCTTGCTTGAAGAATGCCAAGACTGTCTCCAAAGGACATATTTGTGCTCATGGCACTGAGTCTTGGCTGTCAAAGTGACCACACTTTGGGAAGAGTCCTCAAGGTGTGAAAGGAACTATCTGATATTGTGCTATTGCTGGGTGGAAAGTCTGGGAGAGTCTCTCATCTGTCTAGAAGTGGCCAGAAAGACATAGTGGAAGCAGTTCAGAGACCCTTCCTTAGACACATCAAAACTTCAAAACATGGGCCGGAGCTATAGCAAAGGTGTAGGGCATTTGCCTTGCATGCAGCAAACCCTGGACAGACTCCAGTTTGATTCTCGGCATCCCATATGGTCCCCAAGCCTGCAAGGAGTGACTTCTGAGCAAATAACCAGGAGTAACCCCTGAGCGCTGTCAGCTGTAACCCCCAAACCAAAAAACAAACAAACAAACAAACAGAAACAAACCATAAACTTCAAAAATTTCCTTGCCCTTCTGTTCTTTTGGAGTGTTCTAATCCATCATGGGTGGTGGTGTTGTCTGTGAGTCCATGCTGCCTGGCCTCAGACACAGAACGGTCCAGGCCAGCCAAGTGCAAGAATGCAGCTGATGAAAACGTTGCTCTATGACTCAGCCAAAGGCATCATGAGGCTTCTTTTGCTCCCACTCCAGCTCCCCCAAAAAAGAGATTAAGGAAAAGGTTGGGCAATTTTGGATTAGAGGATCAAATGGAAAAGGCCGAGTTCAGGCTTATCATGCTCCTGGCAGCAGGTGCAGGCTCCCGATGTGAAAGTCCAGTCTCTTTGTTGTTGTTGTTTTGGGGTCACACCTGACAGTTGCTTAGGGGTTATTCCTGGCTCTGTACTCAGAAATTGCTCCTGGCAGGCTTGGGGGATCATATGGGATGCTGGGGATCGAATCTGGTTCTGTCCCAGGTCAGCAGCATGCAATGCTATCATTCCGGCCTCAAAGTCCAGTCTCTCAAGAGCACAGAGCTGGCTCGTGTTTCCTGCTCTGGAAGGGTTGGTTCTAGAGTAGTTCTGGTGTTTCTCAAAATGTATCTGCTTTGCCTTGAACTGCCTTCCACATGGCAGTGCCCACTGGACAACCAGACTTTTGGGTCAAGGGAAGGAAAGATTGTGGGCTGGTGTGGCAGCCATAGGGAATGGAAGCTGGCAAGGTAGAGCTGGAATTGTCCACATAGCCCTGAGGTCGTGGACAATCCCACGCTGTTTTTGTGCCGAGGGTGCTGCTGTGGTTGGCCTCTGTCCTGCTCTGTGGACCCTTGGCAAGGAGAAAATGAGGCACCAAGGTTCATCCCAGCAATAAGCACACTTTTATTTATTTATTTTTATTCTTTTGTTTGTGTTTTATTTTGGGGCACAGGTGTTACCTTTGCTCTGTGCTCAGAAATCACTTCTGGCTGGCTCAGGGGACCATAAGAGATGCTGGGAATCAAACTCAGGTCAACTGCATGCAAGGCAAATGCCCTACTGCTGTGCTATCGCTCTGGCCTATACACTTTCATTCTTTACTTACCTCTCATCAGATCTTGGAGAGAAAAATTTTTAGTCTTAGCATCCGAGTGGAGGTTGTTTTTCTTCTTTTCAGAAAAAAATTTAATCTTGACCCCGTGTTGAACAGCTCTCAGTAAAACAGTTACTGCCAACCCATGGAACTGATGCATGTATGAGTCAGAATACTCTGCTTTAATTCCTGACAGTTCATAGATCTGATGATGGACATATCAAACTGTTGACAGTTCTGTTAACTCACTCTCTTCTCGAAAGAGACGTATACGAAGCCTTGAAAATTTATGGGTACGCTGATAATGCACCTGAAAATGACAATCTTGGAAGGAGAGGGTGAGCCAAGTCCTCACCCTGCTGAAGCTATGCCAGCTGCACCCACCACACACAACTATTGCTTTGCCCCTGGCCGAGCTTTATGACTTAATCTCTGCAGGCATCAAACCAACCAAAACTCCAGGTATGCTGGTATTTGGGCTCACATCTCCAGGACTTTTTTGGAATGAGTGCTATCCACCTCCCCCCATCCCCACTTTCTCATTTCTGGAAGCCCTGGCAGCTGAAACAACATCTCAAAAAGCCACAATATTGGCCAAAGAGCTTGGGATCCTGTACTGTGTAGCCACGCGATATCTGATTAGTTTTTAGTACTGTCATCCCAGTAGGAACACCACCAATGCAGATGTCAACATGGATTCAAAACCACCTAATTGATGTTCAGATACAAAATGCATAACAGGAAATCAACTAGCAACAAAATGCTTAGCAAATATTCTGACAATGATTTAATCACCTCACTGTGAGACACATTGATTTCTACAAATTTTCTTTTCTTTTCTTTTCTTTTCTTTTCTTTTCTTTTTTTTTCTTTTCTTTTCTTTTCTTTTCTTTTTTTTTTTTTTTGGTTTTGTTTGTTTTGTTTTTGGGTCACACCCAGCAGCGCTCAGGGGCTACTCCTGGCTCTATGCTCAGAAACCGCCTCCAGCAGGCTTGGAGGACTATATGGGAGGCCAGGATTCAAACCACCATCTTTCTGCATTCAAGGCAAATGCCCTACTGCTGTGCTATCTCTCTGGCTCCAAATTTTCTTATTGTACTACTTCAAAAACTAATCTTTTTTTTTTTTTTTTTTTTTTTTTTTTGGTTTTTGGGCCACACCCGGCGGTGCTCAGGGGTTACTCCTGGCTGTCTGCTCAGAAATAGCTCCTGGCAGGCATGGGGGACCACATGGGACACCGGGATCCGAACCAACCACCTTTGGTTCTGGATCAGCTGCTTGCAAAGCAGACACTGCTGTGCTATCTCTCCAGGCCCAAAAACTAATCTTATTACCACTTACCTACTCAAGGCAGATTGGTGTCTCCGCAGAGAATCAGAAAGGAATGGTGAAGCAGAGTCATTGGCAAAGTGGCGATTATGGGAGATGAATGCAATAGACATGGCTTTGGCAGGTTGGGGGATTGGCTCACCATCTCTTCCTGACATCACAAACTTTCAACTGCATGGCCACCATACCCATGATTTTTTTTTTTTTTTTGTGGTTTTTGGGTCACACCCGGCAGTGCTCAGGGGTTATTCCTGGCTCCAGGCTCAGAAATTGCTCCTGGCAGGCACGGGGGACCATATGGGACGCCGGGATTCGAACTGATGACCTCCTGCATGACAGGCAAACGCCTTACCTCCATGCTATCTCTCCGGCCCCCATACCCATGATTTTTTATGGCTTGGTTTATATCTCTTTTGAGAACAAAGTGAGTCTTGGAACTGGCCAGAAGCAGACATGGAGATTTTGTTTGTTTGTTTTGGTTTTTGGGTCACACCTGGCAGTGCTCAGGGGTTACTCCTGGCTCTATGGTCAGAAATTGCTCCTGGCAGGCTTGGGGGACCTTATGGGATTCTGGGATTTGAACCAACCATCCTTCTGCATGCAAGGCTAACTCACTACCTTCATGCTATCTCTCTGGCCCTATGGCGACTTTGTTTGTGGGTGTCAAGAGCAAGTTCTTTTTTTTTTTTTTTTTTTTTTTTGGTTTTTGGGCCACACCCAGTGACGCTCAGGGGTTACTCCTGGCTATGCACTCAGAAGTCGCTCCTGGCTTGGGGGACCATATGGGATGCTGGGGGGATTGAACTTCGGTCCGTCCTAGGCTAGCGCAGGCAAGGCAGGCACCTTACCTCTAGCGCCACCGCCCAGCCCCAAGAGCAAGTTCTTTCTAATTGTTATTTGATAGGCCCTGTTTAAATGAAATAAAATTCCTTGATTAACTTAATTTTAATGTATATAGCTATACACTTTTGTTTCAGAGGTACTGGGGTGTTTTTTGCATCTGAATTTTAGTCATTATTGGGGGCTGAAATAACAGAACAATAGGTATGGCATTTACCTTGCATGCAGCCAACTTGGGTTTGACCCTTAGCATCACACACACATATGATGCTCCAAAGTCCTCCAGGATCACTGAGAACAAAGATAGGAGTCAGCCCCAAGCATGCCCTGAATGGCCCCCAAACAGAACAAAACAAAAAAAGAATTCTGGGGGCTGGAACAATAGCATAGCAGTAGGACATTTGCCTTGCACGCAGCTGATCCAGGACGGACCTTGGTTCCATCCCTGGCGTCTCATATGGTCCCCTGAGCCAGGAGTGATTTCTGAGTGTCTAGCCAGGAGTAACCCCTGAGCATCACCGGGTGTGGCCTAAAAAAAAACAAAAGAAAAGATAAGGAAACAGAGGAGAGGCCTTTTTAAGTATCCTTTAGAAGGGACTCACCTTGGGACACCATCCAGGTGCCTAAGTAATAGGTGCCCTTATGACATCACAGCTCAGCTTCCCTCTACTCTTCTTTCCAGAGCTATGACTGGAGAACAGACCTGAGGATGATTATACCATCAAGCTCCTAACTATGGGTAATTTAGTAGAGGCAGACCTGAAGGGATTTGAACATCCACACCAAGTCTTGGGAAGTTCAGATTTTGTAAGAAATTATCTTATTCTCCCAACCTTCTGGAAAGCTGTGCATCTTTATAGTTGGCTGAAGATCTCTGTTCTGAGGTCCCAGTAAAGTATAGAAAGTCAAACATGTGCTTGATTTGGCACTCAGTGTGAAGTTAGTTTCTGCCATATAATTTTTTTTCTAAACTTTGATTATAAAAGGTCATAAAACCTAATTATAATCCAACATAATGAAGTCATATTGATAAGACTTGAATGAGCAGAGGAGAGAAGAGGAAGTGACTTCAGTATATGCACTTCATACCTTCCTCATGCATCCATCCATCATTAGATGCTTTCAGTTTATAATCTGTTGGGGAGAGCCTTGATGTGATCTCTGACCATTACATTCCTATGGAGTGATTGAAAGACCTAACCACATTATTATTGTGTAAAAATAGATACTTTGGTGAATGAAAGGGAAGTGGGACCAGGACAACAGGTACAAATCCAGAATGTGCCAGGAAAACTGAGATGAGTGGTCTCCATACAGAGCTGTCATGAATGGGAATTGACTCCAACTATCTTTTTCTTCTTAGGTTAAGAAATGTGGGTGTCCTAGGCCCCCAGATACACCAACAATACCTTCTGGCATTGTTTCTCTTTTGCATTGGCACATTAAAATGGGGAAATATTACATATGCAAACAAGTTCTTATCTAATAGAGATGGGAACACAAATTTTGTAATGCAGTTGGACCTTATACCCTGATCATTGGCATAATGATTTGGCTTAGGCCTCAGAAGAATGGGCATTGCCCATACACCTCTGAACAATGGATAACATCTATGGAAACCACCACAATTGTCTATAACATTACCAGGATGCAAACCTCTACCAGGGAAGACCCTACCACTGCTCTGGTATTGACTTACTCCAAAGAGTGCTCTCAATACCCAGATGACTTAGCAACAACCTGCTTGCAGGGCAGTTCTCTCCTAATCTAATGGTGAGGTGAAACTAGAGGATGCTCCACATCAGCCTGACTTCAATGAAGGAAATGCACAAAAAAATTTAATACAGGAACCTGACACTAACAACAGCTAAAGTTCAAAAAAGTTTCACTGGGACCACGGAGAATGACTCAGGGGTTGGACAGATTGGTATGCTTGGAGCCCAGAGTCAGTCTTATGCCAATAAACTTCAGGAGTGAGGCCTTCTTGTAATCAGGCCAAGGATTTTTTTCCCCATTTTTCCCATATTTTGCTGGGCCTATGCAAACAACAGCGATTGCCACTTTCACACCTTTACTACTGTATATATATATATACATATACTGGTTTTTGGGCCACACCCGGTGGTGCTCAGGGGTTACTCCTGGCTGTCTGCTCAGAAATAGTTCCTGGCAGGCACGGGGGACCATATGGGACACCGGGATTCGAACCAACCACCTTTGGTCCTGGATCGGCTGCTTGCAAGGCAAACACCGCTGTGCTATCTCTCCAGGCCCCTACTACTGTATTCTTTTTTTAACACTTATCCTTTAAGAAAGAAAAAAAAACACAGCTTACTGAACTTAAAAAAAAAAAAAGCAAACTATCACTTCTCAGCCTTTTGGCTAAGATCAAGTGTAAAAAAAATAACTAGTGGGCCCGGAGAGATAGCACAGTGGCCCAAAAACAAAAACAAACAAACAAAATAACTAGTAGAATGCCTGTCTCGAATACACTCAGGGGATGGGAAGAAGGGAGGGGGGCATTGGGGGTGGGAATGTTGTACTGGTGAAGGGGGAGGTGTTCTGTTTATGACTGAAACCCAACTATAATCATGTTTGTAATCATGGTGCTTAAATAAAGAATTTAATTAAAAATAATAAACTAAAAAAAAAAGAAATAAAAGAAATGTGGGTCTGACTAGCACCTAAATCACATAGGGTGGGACTTTGAGATATATAAGTATGGAAGTACAGAAAGACCGGGTCTAGAAGTGTGTGTGTTTTTGTTCTGATGCATATATATATATGTGTGTGTGTGTGTGTGTGTGTGTGTGTGTGTGTGTGTGGTTTTTGGGTCACACCTGGAGGTGCTTTGGGGTTATTCCTGGCTCTCAGAAGCTTTCTGAAATAGCTCAGAAGCTCTCAGAGCTATCAGAAATAGCTCCTGTCAGGCACGAGGGACCACATGGGATGCCTGGATTTGAACCACCATCTGTCCTGGGTCAGCTGCATGCAAGGCAAATGCCCTACTGCTGTGCTATCTCTCTGGTCCCGTGATGCATATATTTAAGCTGTGATAATAAAAAAAGTTTTAAATGGAGAGTCAGAGAGATAGTACAGGGGGTAAGGCACTTGACTTACATGGCGCTGACCTGGGTTTGATACCCAGCATCCCATATGATCACCCAAGCCTTCCAGGACTGATGTTTGCGAGCAGTCAAACATCAGGAGTAAGCCCTGAGCACCACCAGGTATTGCCCTAACACAACACAAAACTAAACGAAACAAAAAAATTTTGGCAAGGCAGAGGAGAACAACAGGCTATGACTTTTATTTAAAGTTAAATGTGATGGAAAGAGACATTGATATCAGTCAGGTAGGCAGTCAGAATTTGAATCTCTTTCATCTCTAGCGTTCTCTTGTCTAGACCTACCAACCGTATTGATGTAAAATTGGCTGAGGCTGCCTTCAGAGACTCTGAGACTTAGAGAAAAGATGGTGTGCCCATCTCTATTAACCAGAGAGTAGCTGAAGCAAGAAGCCTATTTGGCCTCCTAGATGGAGATTTTGTCCTGAGCAATTCTGGACACCAAAGAAAGTTAGAGGCTATCAAAGTGCCTTTCTGGCTTACCTTCAAGCCGAAATTGATGATCTGTTCTAAATGTTCCCCTTTTTCTCTTGCAAGGCCCCAAACATCATGAGACAAAACATAAGACCATTGAGTCAGAGAAGAAAGCGGCTGTATTCATCCAGGCCTGGTGGCGGGGAACCTTGGTGCGCAGGACCCTTCTGCACGCGGCATTAAAGGCTTGGGTCATTCAGTGCTGGTGGAAGACCACATGTGCCAACAATTTAGAGAAAAGACGACGAGCAGCACTAGGGAAATATGTCCAGTTTGAAAGGGCAATTGTCAGACTACAGTCCTGGATCCGCATGTGGCTCATCCGGCTTCGTTATTGCAGGTTACTTCATGCAGCCCGCATTATCCAGCTGTATTGGCGTTGGCATAGTTGCCACACCCGTGGCTTCATTCAGGGCCACTACGACCTCAAAGGAAATCATTTACAATTTCACCTCGAAGTCTCTCTGGGCTCAGAGGCTTGCAAAATACAGCAATGCGTATCCCTTCCAATAAAGGAATGACCAGGTCTCTCAGATTTGTGTTCCCCACTTGGTCTGCTATGTCTAAACAAGTCTTAGAGTTGATCATAAGTACTTGATCTTTTCAGTCAACTCTGAGGAAACAGCAGAGATTGTCTGGCATCCATTGCGGAGAAGGATCCAAGAACACAATTTTAGAGGTCTTTCATTGGCAGTTGTTGGCCATGGGTTAGAGACCTGGAGTTGCAGAACTGTTAAATCCACTAATTCCAGGGAGATACCGCAGCATGGTTTATGGAGTTGTGAAGCACCACTGTCACAAAGCTCTGTGACAATGTTTTTTCAATTATTACTACTTTAGTATCTTTTTTATTTGTTTGTTTTGGGGCCACACCCGGTGATGCTTGGATTACTCCTGGTTATGCACTCAGAAATTGCTCCTGCCTAGGGGACCATATGGGACACATATGGATTGAGGTCCATCCTGAGTCAGCCTCTTGCGAGGCAAACACTCTACCATTGCACTATCGCTCTGGCCCTTACTTTAGTAATTATTTTTAACTTTATTTATTTATTGATTGATTAGTTATTGGGCCACACCCAGCTGTGCTCAATGGTTTCTCCTGGCTCTGCACTCAGAAATAACCCCTGGAAGGCTGGGGGACCATATGGAATGCCAAAAATCGAACCGAGTTCCTCCGGGGTCAGCCATATGTAAGGCAAATGCCCTACCACTATGCTATCTCTCCAGCCCCTACTTAAGTAATTTTTAAGCAAACAACAGTAAGTATATTTCTTTTTTTTTCTTTTTTTTCAGTAAGTATATTTCATCACTCTGCAGCTGTTAACATCACCCTTATCTCCAGAATTTTATTTGTCTTGCAAAATGGAAATACTGTTTCTTTTTTTTTCTTTTTCTTTTTTGTTTTTCAGTCCACACCCCTTTGATGCTCAGGGGTTACTCCTGGCTAAGCGCTCAGAAATTGCCCCTGGCTTGGGGGGACCATATGGGACGCCAGGGGATTGAACCTCGGTCCTTCCTTGGCTAGTGCTTGCAAGGCAGATACCTTACCTCTAGCACCACCTTGCTGGCCCCGAAATACTGTTTCGTTTCTTTTCTTTTCTTTTCTTTTCTTTTCTTTTCTTTTCTTTTCTTTTGAAATACTGTTTCTTAAACTAAATTATACACTGTCTCTTTGATTGTCACTTGATAATCAACATTTTACTTTCTTTTCTGTTTAAAGATCTAACATTTAAATATTCTGTTTAAATACTTCATAGATTTGCAGTCATAGAGTATTTGACTTTTTGTGATTGCTGGATTTTTTTTTTAATGTCTGAGCCTTTGCTTTTACATAATAATCCATTGTAGTATCTACCAGATTCTGGTTATTATCCATCCAAAGACAAGTGGGGTGCTTCTGTCTTGGGACTATTGAATAACGAATAGTGAATAATGCTGCTGCGAAAATGGGGGTATCATGACCTCCTTGAAACTCTCCTTATTCTTTTTGTTGTAGTGCTAGCTAGGAGTGTGTTTGATGTTTACACATGTACTTGACGGGTTGCTCTACTGGCTGTAGTGCCTGTGCACCTTTATTTTCTGTGTTTGCTGAGGGTTGCACACTTTAGTTGTTGTGTTCTCTCTCTCTCACACACACACACACACACACACACACAGTCCTATTTTAGCAGTGGGACAGACAGCAAAAATTGCCAAAACCATACTTAGAGCCTATAGTGACTCCATGATAGAAGTCATGGCCTCATGCAAGGTAGGCACCTTTAGTCACCGAATTACTCATGAGAGCTTTAATGTTTTGGTTTTTGGTAGCTATCTTATTGGTGTGAAGTGTACGTCATTGCAACTTTGATTTGTATTGCTCTAATGACGATTGATGTTGGGCTTCTTTGCACTCAGTTATTTTTGTTCTTTAATGCCCAGTTTAAAATTTTGATATAATCCAAATTATATGTGGTGTAATTACATTTGATGACACCAATTACATTGTGTAATTAAATTACATTACATTTGATGCCTGTGCCTTTGGTATCACAAAATGAAATCATATGCCTGAAACTCAATCATGAATAACTTTGTGACTTTATAATTTGTGTTGATTCAGTTTAAAATAAAAGTCTCCCCTAAATTAAAATCATTACAAAATCCAGGGTCATAAAGTGTTCTAGAATTTTATATTTTTAGCTTCTTTTTATGGGCCTGCCAAGCGGTTGCTCACAGGGTCTCAGGGTCCCACCAGCCTTTCTTAGCAAACACAGTCTTCATTTTAGTGGAAGGGCCCAAAGAAACAAGGCTGTTCAGGTCCTTCAGTACTGGCAGTGCTCAGGGGCCTCCAAGGCTGATGAAGTGCCTGGAATCAAGACTGGATCTGGCACTTGCCAGGCATGTTCCTTAATTTTTTGTTTTGTTTGTTTTTTGGGTTACACCCAGCAGCGCTCAGGGGTTACACCTGGATCTATGCTCAGAAATCGCTCCTGGCAGGCTTGGAGGACCATAAGGGATGCCAGGAGTTGAACCACCATCTTTCTGCATGCAAGGCAAATGCCTTACCTCCATGCGATCCCTCCGGCTCATGTTCCTTAACTTCCTTATTATCAACTTGTCCTAGGATTTAGATCTGAAATTTAGAACTAATCTATTTTGAATCTCTCTTTTTTTTTTAAGGGTATGAGTTTATTTTGGGCTCCCTTTTGGGGATTGTTTTTGGGCAACACCCAGTGATGCTCAGGGCTTACTCCTGATTCTGTGTTCTGGAATTATTCCTGGTGGGGCTCAAGGAGACCATATGGGGTGTCTGGAAGCGAATCCAATTTCACTTTGTGCAAGACAGCATCCTACCCACTGTCCTATTGTGCTGGCCCATCAATGGCCCTTTTGTGTTTAAATAAACAGTTATCCCAACAGCAGTAGTTGAAGACTATCTTTTTTCTATTGCATGAGCTTGGGAGTGTTTTAGAAATTTATTTGACAATATGTGAAGGTTTCTTTAGGAGCTTTCTATTCCAGTACAATCTATTGATCATACTAATCTTTAAACTGGTATATATAATCTTTATATTGGAATATATAATGGGTCCGGAGAGATAGCACAGTTGTAGGGCATTTGCCTTGCATGCAGAAGGATGGTGGATTGAATCCCGGCATCCCAGATGGTCTCCCGAGCCTGAGCGTAGAGCCAGGAGTAGCCCCTGAGCGCTGCCGAAAGTGACCCCCAAACAAAACAAAAACAAAAAATGAAATATATAATGATATTTATACCAGTCCCACATTATTTGATTATGATAAGTTAGTAATGTTTTAAAATGAGGGAGTTTGAGACCTACATCCTACTTTTTCTTTTTCTTTTCTTTTGGTTGTTGGGATGCACCCAGAGGTGCTCAGGGATTTCTCCTGGCTCTGTGCTAAGTAATCTTTCCTCATGGGACTCTGGGAACCATCTAGGGTGTCAGAAATAGAACCCGGGTCAGTTGTGTGCAAGTCAAGAGCCCTACCTGCTGTACTATTGCTCTGGCTTCAGAAATGTGACTTTTAATGTAGTACTGACTTGTTTTTATTTTTTTGACTTTTGGGTCACCCCTGGATATGCTCAAGGCTTACTCCTGCTCAGTGATTACTCCTGACAGGGTTCAGGAGGCCATATGAGGTGCTGGGGACTGAACTAGGGTTGACCACATGCAAGGCATTCTCTCTCTCTCTCTCTTTCTCTCTCTCTCTCTCCTCTCTCTTCTCTCTCTCCTCTCTCTCTTCTCTCTCCTCTCTCTTCTCTCTCTTCTCTCTCTCCTCTCTCTCCTCTCTCTCTCTCTCTCTCTCCTCTCTCTCCTCTCTCTTCTCTCTCTATCTCCTCTCTCTCCTCTCTCTTCTCTCTCTCTCCTCTCTCTTCTCTCTCTCCTCTCTCTCTCCAGCCCATGTTGACTTTGTATAACTGCTAATAATAATAATAATGTATTAAATTTTTTAAATTTTATTTATTTATTTATTTATTTATTTATTTTTTGGTTTTTGGGCCACACCCGGGGGTGCTCAGGGGTTACTCCTGGCTGTCTGCTCAGAAATAGCTCCTGGCAGGCACGGGGGACCATATGGGACACTGGGATTCGAACCAACCACCTTTGGTCCTGGATCGGCTGCTTGCAAGGCAAACGCCACTGTGCTATCTCTCTGGGCCCAAATAATATATTAATTCTTTTTTTTTATGAAAACAATGATGCAAAGAGGACAAGGTAAAGTTACAGTGAAAGAACAATCGCCCATAAACAGAGTTCTCAGAAGAAATCCCCTTGATGATGCCTAAATATTGAACTTACACTCAAAAAAACATTAAGAAAAATAAGGCAGAACCCATGTACAATTACTTTGTCTACAAGTCCCCAGATTGTAGTACATTGTAACATTTCTTAGCAGTACACAAAGCAACCTAAAGCCATGAGATTTATGTGACTCCTTAACTTTGAAGGCATAGTATTTTTATATATTCATGCACATACATATTAGTTTAAGTTAACATCAAAAGTTTAAGAGGTTTTTTTTAAGGGTTAGTCAAAAGGGCACAGTAAAAATGGTGTTAGAGTGGCAAATATTGTTCGCATAGGCCCACCAAAATATGGGAGTCAAGAAAGGAATAGCCTTGGTCTAAATACAAGGAGACCACTACCCCTGAAGTTTCCTGGCATAAGACCAACTCTAGGCTCCAGGCAAACTAGTTTATTCAATCCAAGTCATTGTCTGTAGTGCCAATAGTTTTATTTTTCACGCAGTCCTATTGTTGGCATCAGGTTTCTGTATTGAAGATCCTGGGATCTGCACATCCTACATTGAATTCAGGCTGGTGTGGAGTATCCTCTAGTTTCACCTCACAATTAAGGGGCAATACAGCAAGCCCTGTCCAGTAAGCGGGTCATTGTTCTTGTTAAGTCTTCTCAGTGTTAAGGGAAGTCTCTTGTGAGTAGATCAATGTCAGCGCAGCTGTAGGGTCTTCCCTGGTAGAGGATTGCCTGCAAGTGATGTTATAGACAACCTTGGATGTTTTGTAGATGTCTTCTCTAGATCAGGGGTGAATGGAGAATGCCCATTCTTCTGAGGCCTGTGCCAGGTCTTTATGTCAATGTTCAGGGTGTAAGGTTCCATTGCACAAGATTTGTGTGTTCCCATCTCTATTAGATAAGAACTTATTGGTATGTATAGTATTTTCCCATTTTAGTGTGCCTAAGCAAACAAGAAATAAAGCCACATGATGTTATCTGAGATATATGGGGGTGTAAGAACACGTCTAACAATACCCATGACTGGGTTCAAACATAAGCATTAAACTGAGGGATTCTTTCACACCAAATTCCATATTGAGCAGATCAGACAGAGAAGATAAAAAAAGGGGAAGGAATCGTCACTATATAAGAAAATATTCAGCAAAAGTTATAACTGTCAAAGAAAACACCCATAAAATCTTGAAAAGACATATGTGTCCTTTTTATGCCTTTTGGAATAGTTGGGTGGTGTTGAATTAAATAATTAATGATGGAGCTGGATGGCGATGGATGGTGAAGGATTTCTTTCTGCCACCCCAGGCCACATGGCTCTGCAACCCCATTCAGCCAGCGGGTTCCAGGCCCAGGTAATCGGCGTAATCACTCACTCACAGGCAGGCTTCAGGAAGAATCATCTTCATTTAGGCCCTAGCCACCACGTGTGTGTGGCCTATCTCATAACCTTTTAAGCATTCGGCCATTCTTAGCCCAGCATCTTATAATTCAGTCATCTTCCTCCGAGAGCCCAGCAGGGCCAAAAGGCAAAGACCCTTAAACCACTGGCTTCCGGGTTTATCTACCTATTCCAAGACCCCTCCCAGGAATGGGCCGGGTCTTGCAGGTAAGGTCACACCTATTATCCGGTTCCCAAGACCCCTCCCAGAAATGGGTGGGTCTCAGATAGGTACCCTACAGGGTGGGTGTTAATTCCAGGGCACCACTTAGGTCTCTACAGTACTTAAGTTAGAAAGGGTAAATGAGGAGTAATGATGATAGGGGTTAAGGAAGTTAAAGAGAAAAAATGATCTTTTGTAGGGGTGTGCAAAAGGGCAGAGTACAAACTGGATATTCTGCATAATAAAAACATAATTCAATGATAGTGATACTATTAATGTATAGTTGTGAAAATATAAACTGGAAAGAGATTACCAGTGACTGCTCAAGAAGCCAGAAGTTTCGGAGCCCCACCCAGACCCTCCCTAAGGAGCTGAATGGATCTAATGTATTAATTCTAACAAGATTTTCGAGTGTGAAATCTTCAGAATTTTTCACTTATAATAAAATTGTGTTATCTGAAAACAGATCATTTTATGTTTTCCTATATGACTTGTTTCCTTTTCCTTCTAAATTACCTTGGTAGAACCTATTTTAAAAAATGATGAAAGTGGTCATTCTCATTAGTGCCTGTGTGTCTTTTTTCATATATGAATTCAACTTTATTGGGGGAAATTTGTACTGCCTATTTGTTGAGATTTTTTTTTTCATAGCATGGATCAAAGTCAGTGTTTGAAATTGCAAGGAGTGCCTTCTATCCCTGAACTACATCCCTAAACTCACTGAATATTTTTATTATAAAACATTTTTGTTATTTATAGATATAACAAAAAAAATTTTTTTTTTGGTTTTTGAGTCACATCCAGCAGCACTCAGGGGTTACTCCTGGCTCTATGCTCAGAAATTGCTCCTGGCATGCTCAGGGGTCCATATGGGATGCCGAGATTTGAACCATCATCCTTCTGCATGTAAAGCAAAAGACTTACCTCTACGCTATCTTTCCAGCCCCACAAAAATATTTTCCTTATCAATATTTTTTTTTCGTACTCGGTGATGCTTAGGGGCTATCCCTGACTGTCTCTGAGAACGACTCCTGGCAGTGCTCCGAAGTCAGATTTTTTTATTTCTTTGTGATTCAGTATTGGTATATTTTATGTTTTGTAGAATTTGATAATCTCATCTAGTTATTAATTTTGTTGACATATGGTTGCTTTCCTATCTGTTGTGATTGTAGTAATGTCTCTACTTTTATTTACGATTTTAGCAATTTTTTTTTGATTTTAGCAATTTGAGTGTTATTTTTTGTTTGTTTGTTTGTTTTTGGGCCATACCTGGCGGTGCTCAGGGGTCACTCCTGGCTGTCTGCTCAGAAATAGCTCCTGGCAGGCACAGGGGACCATATGGGACACCGGGATTCGAACCAACCACCTTAGGTCCTGAATTGGCTACTTGCAAGGCAAACGCCGCTGTGCTATCTCTCCGGGCCCTATTTTTTTTTTCTCCAGTCAATCTTGATAAAGTTTAGTCAATTTGGTTGAGATTTTCAAAGGCAACTTTTTGGTTTCATTAATTTTTTTCTAATTTTGTCCAATTTTTATTCTATCAGTGCACTAATATATTTTCCTCTATTAATTTTTGGTTTAAATTTTTCTTCTGGTTAAAACCAAAAGCAAGGAGCCAGAGAGATAGCATGAAGGTATGGACGTTTGCCTTGCATGCATAAGGATGGTGGTTTGAATCCTGGCATCCTATATGGTCCCCCAAGCCTGCCAGGACGGTTTTATGAGTGTGTAGCCAGGAGTAATCCCTGAGAGCTGCCGGGTATAACCAAAAACCAAAACCAAACAAGCAAAAACAAATACAGACTACTTAAAGTGAGAAGAATAACATCAAATACAAGGGAAACAACATGAGAATCACAAAAAACACTTGCCTCTGGTCACAAGCAAGTGTGCCAGGAGCCCAAGCTGCATCTACTCAATCAGTTGTTTCAAGGGGTTCCTACATCACTAACTTGTAGGTTCTGATATGTCACCCCCATAATAATGATACATAAACAAAATCAATTACATATTTACCTATATGAACACTGAAATACCATGTCAAGAGTAATGACAGGAAGAGAGTTCAATCTGTTTCCAGTTCTTCATCACTTAATTTTGAAGAGAATAGGGGGGCATTGGAAATATTGGAGAGGAAATTAAGCTTATTTTCTGATCCATTCAAGTAAGAAAATAAACATGCAAAATATCAGTAAATTTTTTTTTTTTTTTTTGGTTTTTGGGTCACAACCTGGCGTTGCTCAGGGTTACTCCTGGCTGTCTGCTCAGAAATAGCTCCTGGCAGGCACGGGGGACCATATGGGACACCGGATTCGAACCAACCACCTTTGGTCCTGGATCGGCTGCTTGCAAGGCAAACACCGCTGTGCTATCTCTCTGGGCCCATCAGTAAATTTTTTTGTTTTGTTTTGTTTTATTTGGTTTTTGGGCCACACCTAGCGGTGCTCAGGGGTTATTCTTGGCTGTCTGCTCAGAAATAGCTCCTGGCAGGCACGGGGGACCATATGGGACACCGGGATTTGAACCAACCACCTTTGGTCCTGGATCGGCTGCTTGCAAGGCAAACGCCACTGTGCTATCTCTCCGGGCCCAAAATATCAGTAAATTTATCAGAAATTTTGTTCCATAGTATTCTATCATTAATGTAAACAAACCATAAATTACAGATTTGTTTTCTGGTAGCCATGATCACTCTTCTCTACAGGCACAGAATAGACCGCTGGTTGAATTCACCCCACACACATTTGAAGTGGGAGCACAAGGACCAAGGGAAGTCAGATTATTAAGGAGGGAGAGAGTACAATAATTAACATTAGTATCTGAACTGTGTGAGAAAAATTCATGGTATTTAGGGGTAAGACCATATAAATGATGAGGATGTCTCTTCTCTTTCTTTTGTTTGTTGTTTGTTTGATTTTTAGTTTTTGGGTCACACCCGGCAGCACTTAGGAGTTCCTCCTGGCGCTATGCTCAGAAATCACTCCTGGCAGGCTCGGGGGACCATATCGGATGCCGGGATTTGAGCCACCATCCTTCTGCATGCAAGGCAAACACTTTACCTCCATGCTATCTCTCCGGCTCCTTTTTCTCTTTCTGTTTTCCTTTCTCTCTCTTCTTTTTGTTTCTTTCTTTCTTTCTTTCTTTCTTTTTTTTTGGGGGGGCCACACCAGGCGGTGTTCAGGGGTTACTCCTGGCTGTCTGCTCAGAAATAGCTCCTGGCGGCACGGGGGACCATATGGGACACCGGGATTCGAACCAACCACCTTTGGTCCTGGATCAGCTGCTTGCAAGGCAAAAGCCTCTGTGCTATCTCTCCGGGCCCTCTTTCTTTTCTTTCACTCTTCTTTTTCTCTTTCTTTCTTTCTTTCTTTCTCTTTCTTTCTTTCTTTCTTTTTCTTTCTTTCTTTCTTCTTTCTTTCTTTTCTTCTTTCTTTCTTCTTTCTTTCTTCTTTCTTTCTTTCTTTCTTTCTTTCTTTCTTTCTTTCTTTCTTTCTTTCTTTCTTTCTTCTTTCTTTCTTTCTTTTTCTTTCTTTCTTTCTTTCTTTCTTTCTTTCTCTCTTTCTCTCTTTCTTTCTCTCTCTCTTTCTTCTTACTCTCTTCTTTCTTTTCTTTTCTTTTCTCTCTTTCTCTTTCTTTCTTTCTTTCTTTCTTTCTTTCTTTCTTTCTTTCTTTCTTTTCTTTCTTTTCTTTCTCTTTCTTTCTTTTCTTTCTTTCTTTCTTTCTTTCTTTCTTTCTTTCTTTCTTTCTTCTTTCTTTCTTTCTTTCTTTCTTTCTTCTTTCTTTCTTTCTTTCTTTCTTTCTTTCTTTCTTTCTTTCTTTCTTTCTTTCTTTCTTTCTTTCTTTCTTTCTTTCTTTCCTTCCTTCCTTCCTTCCTTCCTTCCTTCCTTCTTTCTTTCTTTCTTCTTCCTTCCTTCCTTCCTTCCTTTCTTTTCTCTATTATTTATTTTATTTTCCTTCTTTCCTCCTTTTCTCTTTCTTTCGTTTTCTTTCTTTTCTTTCACTTCCTCCCTCCCTCCCTTCCCTCCTTCCTTCCTTTTTCTTTCTTCTTCCTTTCCTGCTATACCTAGCGGTCCTCATTGTCCTCCTGGCTCAATACTCAGGATCATCTTGGTGGCACTACATGCAGTGCTGGGGATCATACCCTAACCAGCGCTGTGTAAGGCAAGCGCCTCTGTACTCTCGCTGACCTAGCGCCATCTTGTTTTCTATCTGGGGCTGCATTAGAATGTTCCTAAAAGAGTTTGCCAAATGTTGGCACCTCCCCAAATGTGTTTCGAAAGCAACCTGTCTTAGACATCCCAGACCCCAACCCATCTCAGCCCCTGGCTCATGGATAGAGGTGCCTAGAGTATTCAGAGCTGCACCATACTTTCTGAGTCCTTCTCAGATGAAAAGAAAAGAATGGAGTTGGAATTAGAATTGGGGTTATTTGGGTAGGTGAGAATCTCAATTTCTATTTTTTTTTATTTATTTGTTTATTTATTTATTTTTGGTTTTTGAGTCACACCCAACAGCAATCAGGGATTACTCCTGGCTCTGTGCTCAGAAATTGCTCCTGGCAGGCTTGGGGACCATATAGAATACTGGAGATCAAACTCATTTCTGTTCTGGGTCAGCTGCATTCTAGGCAAATGCTCTACCACTGTGCTGCCACTCTGGCCCTCGGTTTCTATTTTAGTCAAGAAATATATCTAAGGAGTCAATGGTCATTGTCAATCCAGAGCAGGACTATGGACACTTGGTGAAAACCTCTCTGATATTCTTCCCAGGGAAAATAAGTAGCATCATGACCTAAGTCCTCAGATTTCCATTGGCTCGGTAAGACCATGTGACATACCAGACCAGGGAGACCTTTACTGAGAACACCAGATGCAGTGCCCCTCCTTGCCAGTCTTTAGGAGTTGATGACCTCAATGTGAAACTGCAAGTGAGTGGCGGTAACTACACAGTGACCCCGAAGGAAAGAACGAGGCTGGGGGTTTTGACATTGCCAATGGTACTGGATGGTATAGATGGCACTGAGCACCTGACAGTATCGCCAGCGGATGCGCCACATACGGACCAGAGACTGCAGCTTGACAACTGCCCTTTCTCTTTTCACATAGGCAAACAGGGCTTCACTTCTCTTCCTCTGCTTTATCCTGTCCAGTGTCATCCTCCACCAGCATTGAATAATCCAAGCCCGGAGGGCTGCGTGCAGCAGTGTCCGACGAACCAATGTGCCTCGCCACCAGGCCTGAATCATAGTTGCTGCTTTCAATTGCTGGTTTCCATGCTTGATTATTCTTTTTCTTTTCTAGGCAGAGATGAGAGAGCAATCATTCAGTAAATGTCCTCACCCCGGCATCCAGGAGCTGTTGCGGGTGCCTAGACTTTGTAACAGTCCTGCCTTCTGACTGAGAGCCTGAGACCTGGGTGGCCCAAGTGGCTGAGACCTTTTCCCCTTTTCCTGAGTTAACCCTTTTCCTTTTCATTCTCCTACCACTGCATAGATCAAGAACTTATTAGTGACTAGAGGGTGAATCCAGGGTGAGAGATTTTGTTAGTTTTGTCATTCTATAAGATGTATCTGACCATAAGATTCACACAGTTTTTAGACGAGGAAAACAAGAAAAAAATATTCTAAAGCAACTTTTGTACTAAAATATTTAATAATCTATAATAGAAGAATATTTCAACCATATTAAGTGAACAGAAGTCAATGGGACATTAAGAATCATTATGGGGGGGGCCGGAGAAATAGCATGGAGGTAAGGCATTTGCCTTGCATGCAGAAGGTCGGTGGTTCGAATCCTGGCATACCATATGGTCCCCCAAGCCTGCCACGAGCGATTTCTGAGCATAGAGCCAGGAGTAACCCCTGAGCGCTGCCAGGTGTGACCCAAAAACCAAAAAAAAAATCATTTTGGGGGCCGGAGAAATGGCACAGCGGTAGGGCATCTGTCTTGTATTCATGTGGTTGAGTCAGGAGGGACCCCGTTCAATTCCCGGCACCCATATGGTCCCCCAGCCTGCCAGGGGCGATTTCTGAGTGCAGAACCAGGAGTAAACCCTGAGCACTGCTGGGTATGGCCCAACAACCAATCAATTAATAAATAAATAAATAAATAAATAAAGTTTTTTAAAAAAAGAATCATTGTGACTGTCATTAACTAATGAGAGAGTTTGTTTCTAGTACACTTCTAGTTTTCTGGCAACCCCAAGAACTCCTCAGCTCCAGGCGGCATTCGCTCCATAAGATGCACAGACATTTCCTCCCATCTTTTGTGGGGAAACAAGTGTGTCTTATGGTACTAAAAATACGGTACTTTCCAGTAACAGAACTTATCAGATCTGGGAAATTTGGTTTCATATGCTTTCCCCAGGGGTTGGGGCTAGAGTGGTGGTGCAAGCGGCAGGCTTGGGGGACCATATGGGATGCTGGGATTTGAACCAATGCATGAAAGGCAAATGCCTTACTTCCATGCTATCTCTCCGGCCCCTCTGATTTGATTCTTACCACCTAGTGACCCTTGAGCACAAAGTTCAAACACTTTCCCAACCAATGGGGATTTCCTCATATTCTCTGTTCATTGTACTCCCAAACCATCATTGGTTGATTTCTTTCTGCCGAACAATGTAAGTTTCAACACCTTGATAGGATATTCTTTTCTATGCCTTTCTTTATACTTTAAACATTCTACCCTTTTATTTGATATGGGGGGGCATTGTGTACCACACCTGACTGTACTCTCTCCTGATTGTGGTTGGGGAACATGGCACTGAGGATTGAACTTAAGCTGGCTGAGTGCAAAGCAAATACTTAACCATCTTCCTATGTCTCTAGCCTGAGTATTCTAATTTTTTTGTTTGTTTTTATCTTGGGGTCACACCTGATGGTACTCAGAGATTACTCCTGGCTCTGAACTCAGGGATCACTCTTGGTGGGTTTGGGGAATCATATGGACTGCCTGGGATCAAACCAGTCAGCTGCATGCAAGGCAAGTGCCTTACCAGCTGTACTCTTGCATTCTACCTTTGTAATTCTTTTTTTTTTCACATACACATAAAATTGTTCTTTAGTTCTCTCAATTCTCCCAAGGTGAGGGATGAAATCCAGGGTGTCACACATGCAAGACATATGCTCTATTCTTAAGCAATGTCTTCCCCAACCCAACTTTTGTTTAATTTAATTTTTTTTTGGTGGGGGGTCACACCCGGCAGCATTCAGGGGTTATTCCTGGCTCTATGCTCAGAAATTGCTCCTGGTAGGCTCGGGGGACCATATGGGATGCCGGGATTTGAACCACTGTTCTTCTGCATGCAAGGCAAACACCCTACCTCCGTGCTATCTCTCCGGCCCCCTTGAATTTTATTCTTTACACTAATGCTTCATTTCATCATGAGACACAGACCCTGAGAACCCATAAAAAATAATAAATGAAAATTGAATTGATGCCAGATTATTTAGGTGAACCCACATCCCCCCTACCCTCAGAAACAGACATTGAATATTTTGTATATCTCTTAACTTCATGGAGATATAACCCACCTTGCCCTTTTTAATTTGTGGCCTAATGATTTCTTCTTCTTCCTTTGGCTCAGTGGAGCTTTTCTTATTATCGAGTATAATCAAAATTACATGATTATCTTTCTGTCATTGGAATTAAACAGAAAATAAATGGTGAATCAAAACAACTATTTCTTTGTTACCAGACAAGATTCCCATTGCTTCTGTATCCAATTCTCTCTTTCCCCACCCAGGCTTGACCTAGGAGATTTGGTCATGTCTTACACAGAACTTAATTTTCATTATTTATAGCTAGATGACTCTCGATCTCTCTACTTCCAAAGGTCTGGCATGGGTGTTATGAGTGTGGGAGTTATGAGTTCACAACTGCATTATGACATATGGATTAGGACATCTGTCACACAGTTGAGACTTCCCCAAAATTAACTCCATGTGAACTTGTCCTGCCTATCCACATCCTTCCTTTCAGAGATGTGCCAGAGCTCTCTGTGGAAAGCTAGATATGTAAGTGTCATTTAATACTAGTCTCTGCTCCATTGAGGGCCATCCATAGTCTCTTGGGGAACAGTGGAAACGGTGGCACCCCATCTCTATTAGAATTCTCTACTAATTTCTCAGTCTTGTTTTCCTATCTTTCCTTGAACCAAGTTTTGTTTTCCAGTATCCCAGTACATCATAGAAAATGAGAGCAATCAGGGGCCGGGCGGTGGCACTAGAGGTAAGGTGCCTGCCTTGCCTGCGCTAGCCTTGGACGGACCGCAGTTCGATCCCCCGGTGTCCCATGTGGTCCCCCAAGCCAGGAGCAACTTCTGAGAGCATAGCCAGGAGTAACCCCTGAGCGTTACCTCGTGTGGTTCAAAAAAACCAAAAAAAGAAAAAAAAAAAAAGAAAATGAGAGCAATCAAATGAATCTAAGAAGCAAAAAACAGAGAAACAAATAAATAGAAACAAAAAAGCTTTGTGAAAAAGTTGGCATTTTGGGGATCTGAAATGATAAAACACATGCCTTGAATACATGAAGCCTGATTTTGATCCTAGGCTTCATAAAACAAAAGTGATGAATATTAAAGATAAATGTTCGGGGACAGGGCAAGAGAGATAGCACAGCAGTAGGGCTATCATTTGCCTTGCACGCAGCCGACTGGGAGGGACCCAATTCGATTCTCAGAAAACCACATGGTCCCCCAGCCTGCCGGGGCGATTTCTAAGGGCAGAGCCAGGAGTAACCCCTGAGTGCCTCTGGGTGTGGCCCAAAAACCAACTAATCAATCATCAAGTTAAAAAAAAATAAAGATAAAAGTTCTATGAACTGGGATAATCAAGAAAGAGAACACAAGTGGAACAAGAAAGGGGAATAATCAAGGGAGATTGAAATATTTGCAAGAGAATTTATAGTCACATGCTTGAAAATTAAATGAAAACTTTCCTAAGAAAATATGATTTACTGGGGCTAGATTTATACAGATATACAGGGGGCATGATGTTTACCCAGCATGCAACTGACCTAGGTTCTAGCCCTAGCATCCCATATGGCTCCCTGGGTTCTTCCAGGATTTATTCTTGAATACAGAGCCTAAGTAAGCCCTGAGTACCATTGGTTGTGACCCTACAAGCCAAAAATAAGTCAATACTAAATTGACTATAGAAAATACATAAAACCTAATAATAGAGAAGCATCCTAAAATGTAACTGCCTAATAAGACACAAAATCCAGGTAGATTCATTCAATATTTTAGCAAATATATATTCATTTATAAACAATGTGAGAAACTACTGTTATTAAAAATAGTCCTTCCTGGGCTGGAGAGATAGCATGGAGGTAGGGCTCTTGCCTTGAAGGCAGAAGGATGGTGGTTCGAATCCTGGCATCCCATATGGTCCCCCGAACTTGCCAGGAGCGATTTCTGAGCATAGAGCCAGGAGTAGCCTCTGAGCACTGCTGGGTGTAACCCCTTCTCCCCAAAAAAGAAATCCTAAAAATTAAACACTTACTGAATTCTTTTTTTTTTTTTTTTTTTTTTTTTTTTTTTTTTTGGTTTTTGGGCCACACCCGGTAACGCTCAGGGGTTACTCCTGGCTATGCGCTCAGAAGTCGCTCCTGGCTTGGGGGACCATATGGGACGCCGGGGGATCGAACCGCGGTCCGTCTCCTAGGCTAGCGCAGGTAAGGCAGGCACCTTACCTCCAGCGCCACCGCCCGGCCCCCAACTTACTGAATTCTTAAATCTTAAATCTTACTTAAGATTCTTAAAGACTTAAAAAAATTGGGGTGTGTGTGTGCGCAGATATTACAGCAGGTCAGGTGCTTGCCTTACACATGGTTTACCTGGGTTCATTTCCACCTATAGGGTTGTGAGTGCACAGAGTCAGGGGTAAGCTTTAACCCTGCTGAATATGGCTTCCAAACAAAAACAAGCAAAACAAAAATTATTTTGATTCTTGAGATAATGTTGATTGACAATAGGGTAAATGTTTATGTTTTAGGGACACCATCAACTTCCTAATAAAGTACTAATTTCACTCATTACTGTCCATAGAAAGTTCCTTGTCCTTATGATACTGAGCACCCTTTACATAATATGGATTGTCTTTCAGGAATTTAAGAAGAAAATTTATTTGAGGCATCATTATTTACAATACTTTAAATGATATCATACATATGTATGATACATAATACATAAAATGATCTGACACCACACACGTCCAACTGTGTCTACTTCGCATCGCCATTTTTCTTCCCTATTTTGTTTGTTGGGGCATACCTTGAGGTACTCAGGTGTTATTCTTGGCTCTGAATTCATGAATCATTTCTGGCTGTGCTCTGGGGACCAAATGGGATGCCGAAGATTGAACTTGGTCAGCTGTGTGCAAGACAGGCACCCTATCTGCTGTATTATCACTCCAGCCCATCACTAGTTTGTTTTTTTTTTTTTTTTTGGTGAACACCCCCATTCCCAGTCAGTCTTATCACCAACTAAGGCAATCTCAGTTCTGTAAACCAGCTCTCATTTTCTGGTGCCTTTTGCCATCTTTTGTTTTCTTTAGTATACAGTAACACCATATTTGAGGACTAGATTAAACTTTAAGAACTTTTTAAAATTGGGGCTGGAGAGATAGCACAGCGGTAGGGCCTTTGCCTTGCATGTGGCAGATCCAGGAAGGACATGTTCAATTCCCAGCATCCCATATGGTCCTCCAGCCTTCCAGGGCAATTTCTGAGTGCAGAGCCAAGAGTAACCCCTGAGTGCTGCTGGCTGTGACCCAGAAACCAATCAATCAATGAATCAATCAATAAGTAAATAAAGTTTAAAAGAAAGAACATTTCAAAACTTCATTTACATGAAAACCAACTCTATATGTAGGTTCTGATATTACTTCCCTCTTACCAGCATCATCATTCAACTTTTGAAAATTATAGTAACCTAGTGGGTGTAGGTATTTTATTTTGAAAATTATTTTATTTTTAAATTTTATTATTTTTACTTAATTAATTTTATCATTTTTGCTTTTTGGGCCACACCCGGTAATGCTCAGGGGTTACTCCTGGCTATGCGCTCAGAAATCGCCCCTGGCTTGGGGGACCATATGGGACAAACCCCGGTTCGTCCTAGGCTAGCGCGGGCAAGGCAGATGCCTTACCACTTGTGCCACCGCTCTGGCACCTTAATTAATTCTTTAATTTTTATTTCCTTGATGATTAATGATGTTGCATATATTTTCAAGTGCCTTTGGGAATTTGCATGTCTTCTGAGAGATGTCTTTTCTCAGTTTTGGATGGAAGGTTTTCACTCAGACTTGGTATTGCTCAGAGCCTCCTGCTGGCTCTGTGCTCAGAACTTTCTCCCAGTAGTGAACAGGGAACTGTGTGTTCTCATTGCTGATGTTGATATTAAACTGGGGTTGACTGTATGCAAGGCAAGTACCTTTAATTTTTTCTAATTAATAAATATTTTAATTGAATCACCTTGAGACACACAATTAAAAGTTGTTCATGATTGAATTTCACTCATACAATGTTCCAACACCCATCCCTTCACCAGCACACATTTCCCATCACCAATGTCTGCAGTTTTCCTCCCGCACCCAACCTGTATGACAGATGCTTTTCCTCTCTCTCTCTCTCTCTCTCTCTCTCTCTCTCTCTCTCTCTCTCTCTCTCTCTCTTCCTCCTCTCCTCTCTTTCCTTTTAGGAACTTCAGTTTGCAGTATTGTTACTAAAGGAGTTTATACATATGACAATCTCTTTTAAGCACCCAATTCTTGTCCAGATTGGTCATTTCTAATTATCATGGTCTCAGTGGTTCCTTCTCTGCCCTAACTGCTTCCTCACTATTGGTGGAAATCTTCCAACCATGGACTGGTCCTCCTGGCTTATGCTTTGTCTTTGCCCCATTTTTAAAATTATATTTATATTTCACAAATGAGTGTGATCATTCTATGTCTATCTCTCTTCAAGGCAAGCATCTAACCTTTCTTTCTTCCTTCCTTTCTTCCTTCCTTCCTTCCTTCCTTCCTTCCTTCCTTCCTTCCTTCCTTCCTTCCTTCCTTCCTTCCTTCCTCCTTTCTTCTTTCTTTCTTTCTTTCTTTCTTTCTTTCTTTCTTTCTTTCTTTCTTTTCTTTCTTTCTTTCTTTCTTTCTTTCTTTTCTTTCTTTCTTTTCTTTCTTTTCTTTCTTTCTTTCTTTCTTTCTTTCTTTCTTTCTTTCTTTCTTTCTTCTTCCTTCCTTCTTTCTTTCTTCTTTCTTTTTTTCTTCTTTCTCTCTTTCCTTCTTTCTCTTTTTCTTTCTTTCTTTCTTTTTCTTCTTTCTTTCTTTCTTTTCTTTCTTTCTCTTTCTTTCTTTCTTTCTTTCTTTCTTTCTTTCTTTCTTTCTTTCTTTCTTTCTTTCTTTCTTTCTTTCTTTCTTTCTTTCTTTCTTTCTTTCTTTCTTTCTCTCTTTTCTTCTTTCTTCTTTTTCTCTTTCCTTCTTTCTCTCTCTTTCTCTCTCTCTCTCTTTCCTTCCTTCCTTCCTTCCTTCCTTCCTTCCTTCCTTCCTTCCTTCCTTCCTTCCTTCCTTCCTTCCTTCCTTCCTTCCTTCCTTCCTTCCTTCCTTCCTTCCTTCCTTCCTTCCTTCCTTCCTTCCTTCCTTCCTTTCTTTCTTTCTTTCTTTCTTCTTTTTTTTTTTTTTTTTTTTTGGTTTTTGGGCCACACCCGGTAACGCTCAGGGGTTACTCCTGGCTATGCGCTCAGAAGTCGCTCCTGGCTTGGGGACCATATGGGACGCCGGGGGATCGAACCGCGGTCCGTCTCCTAGCTAGCGCAGGTAAGGCAGGCACCTTACCTCCAGCGCCACCACCCGCCGGCCCCCTTTCTTTCTTTCTTTCTTTCTTTCTTTCTTTCTTCTTTCTTTCTTTTCTTTCTTTCTTTCTTTCTTTCTTTCTTTCTTTCTTTCTTTCTTTCTTTCTTTTCTTTCTTTCTTCTTTCTTTCTTTCTTTCTTTCTTTCTTTCTTTCTTTCTTTTCTTTCTTTCTTTCTTTCTTTCTTTCTTTCTTTCTTTCTTTCTTTTCTTTCTTTCTTTCTTCTTTCTTTCTTTCTTTCTTTCTTTCTTTTCTTTTTTCTTTCTTTCTTTCTTTCTTTCTTTCTTTCTTTCTTTCTTTCTTTCTTTCTTTCTTCTTTCTTTCTTCTTTTCTTTCTTTTCTTTCTTTCTTTCTTTTTCTTTCTTTCTTTCTTTCTTTCTTTCTTTCTTTCTTTCTTTCTTTTTCTTTCTTTCTTTCTTTCTTTCTTTCTTTCTTTCTTTCTTTCTTTCTTTCTTTCTTTCTTTCTTTCTTTCTTTCTTTCTTCTTTCTTTTCTTTCTTTCTTTCTTTCTTTCTTTCTTTCTTTCTTTCTTTCTTTCTTTCTTTCTTTCTTTCTTTCTTTCTTCCTTCCTTCCTTCCTTCCTTCCTTTCTTTCTTTTTCAGAAATATATATTAGACCTTTTCAAAGTCCTATGGACTGTTATTAGTCAGTTTTTCCTCTTGGTTTGTTGTTGTTTAACCAGTACTCATCGCTTCAGGCAGCTGCTATAATTGTTTTCAGTTCTCACTACCCTTTACTCCCTTCTGAAGAGATGGCATTTAGTACTGGGAGAAGTCTAAAAGTCAAACCCTCTAGGTGAGGTTATTTCTGTTTCTGAGGCTCTGAGTTCTACTCTTATCTCTAAGCGGGCTTAACTGGATCCCACCTCACTCAGTCTACATATGCCTTGTTACTCTTTGAATGTAGCACTTGGATTAGTGTTGAGACCACTTGATCTCCACCCCATTGTGTGGTCTGATTCTTCCTAATTAACACCCTGGGTCTCACCCAAAAATGGTCTCTTGCATTTCTGGACTTCCCATTAAATTTTCTGCTTCTTAGGAGCTGAAGGCTTATGTGTTGAAATTCCTGAACCTGTTTCTCCCACTTGAGTGTTTTTGGTTCTTGGGCCATACCTGGCTGGGGATCAAACCTGGATCTGTCCTGGTTTGGCCACGTGCAAGGCAAAAGCCACTGTGCTATTGCTCTGGCCCCAGTGTGTCCTGGCTTTGGAACCTGAGGCCTATTTCTAGCCTCCCCTGACTGCTAAGCTGCTCTGGGAGTCCACATGGCCTCTTTCTACAGGAACTCTTAGTTAGATAGTAGGAGGGAAAACTGGAGCAAAGGAAGATGCCACAAAATGCTGTTCTTAATAATATTCAGTTCTTTTTTGGGGTTTTGGGGTGGTGGTGGAGTGGGATGGGGAACACCCTCCTAAAGTGGTTCTTAGAGAGCTTGAAAGCCCACTTCCATTTTGTTTTTGTTTTTGGGTCACACCTGGCAGCGCTCAGGGGTTACTCCTGGCTCTATGCTCAGAAATCGCTCCTGGCAGGCTCGAGGGACCATATGGGATGCCGGGATTCCAACCACCGTCCTTCTGCATGCAAGGCAAATGCCCTATCTCCATGCTATCTCTTCGGCCTCCACTTCCATTTTTATTTTATTTATTTGTTTATTTGAGCCATCCCTGGTGGTGCTCAGGGTTTACTCCTGGCTGTCCTTAGGAATCAGTCCTGGCAGTGCTCAGGGGACCATATATATGGGTTGTCAAAGATGGAAGCCAGGTCAGTCTTGTGCAAGGCAAATGCCCTACCAGCTGTACTATCACTCCCGTCCCACCACTCTGGTTTTAAAATATAATTTTATTTTGCCTTGAAACTTTCATTTCCCACCAGAACAAGCATGAAGAACCAGGTTGCTCCTGTTTATACTTTGCTAACTGTGCCTGCAGTTTAGCGCAAAGGCCTCAGGACCAGTGCTGCTCAGATCCTATTCCTCAGGGTCACCATGGCCATGCCCAGAGGCTCCAGGACTACCCCAGGTGGTGCTTGGGAGGGAGAGGTGACTATGTGGTGCCAGGGATCAAACTGGATTCAGGAGTGTGCAAGACATGCCCCGTACCCCTGTACTATTTTTCTAGTCCAAGATATTCAACTATTTAATCTGAATAATTCTTGAGTTGCTCTAAGCCTCTGGCTTATTTTCAAAGTTCTGAAAGTTGATAATATTTGCAGATAGTTTATTACTATTGCTGTTATGGAACAATAAATTTTGAGAAATCTTTATTTCACCAAATAATACATGCACATTACCGGATCTGTTAGCTTCACACATACAGGAAAAGTTTCTATGACTGAACTTTATCCTTTACCTATGCAAATGTTTTTTTAATTTTATTGCTATTATTTTGTTTTTGGGGTCACACCTGGCAGTACTCAGGGCTTATTCCTGGCTCTGTAGATAGGGATCACTCCTGGCAATGCTTGGGGGACCATATTGGGTGCCAGATTGAACCTGGATCAGCCTTGTGCAAAGCAAGCACTCTACCCTCGGTCCTATTTCCCTCATCTTAAATGGCAATATTTTGTTTTGTTTGGATTTTGGAATTTGGGACCCACTTTTGGCTCTGCGCTCAGGAATTACACCTGGTAGTGCTCAGGAGGCCATCAGGGATGTCGGGAATCAAACCCATGTTGGCCATGTGCAAGACAAATGCCCTGCCCACTGTACTATCTCTCCAGTCCAGATACTTTTGATCTGCTGGGAATTATATTCACTTACACATTAGTATAAAGTATTTTTTGTGATAACCAATCCATTTATTTTTACAGGGAGGTGCTTTTATTTATTTTGTTATTCTTTTTGAGGTACCATGAT